>NW_026539780.1:0-2000 GCF_027791375.1 Indicator indicator | reverse complement strand
TCTCCCCCGGCCCGGCGGAGCCGCTGCGGGAACCGACGGAGGACACCGGAACCGGTACCGGAGTGGGAGGGTCCCGGGGGAGGGGGTAAAGGGGCTGGGGGCCGGAGGGGGAGTCTGAGGCGGGGAGGGGTCCTAAGGGAGATCCAGTGGGTGCTGGAGGGGGTCTCAAAGAGGAGGGTTGGGGGTCTTAGAGGTCCTAGGAGACACCCTGGGGGGCCTGGAGGGGCTCTCGGGAGGGATTTTTGGGGTGGGTCTCAGGGGTGTCTGGGGGGAGGTCCTGGGGGGGTGTCTCAGGGGTGTCCCAAGGGAGGTTTGGGGGTGCAGGGTGGGGGTCTCGGGGGATGCAGAGGGGCCTGGCGGTCTCACAGGGGGTTCCGGGGTGCAGGGGGGGTTGGGGGTCTCAGGGTGGGGTTCTGGGCTGCAGGAGATGGGGCGGGGGTCTCGGGGGGGGGGGTCTCGGAGTGGGGTGGGGGAGGGTGTGGGAGTCTCACCCTGGCGGGGGCTCAGCACATCCTGCAGCTCCTCGTGGTCGCAGGGGTGCACGAAGTCGAAGATGCTGTGGCCAATGAGTTCCAGCTGGGGGGGTAGGGGAGAGGAGGGGAAGGGGAGGGGGTTTGCACACCTTGCACACCAGGGGCCTGGCACCAGCAGCCTTGCACAAGTACCTGCCCAGGGCTTTGCACAAGCAGCCCTGCACCAGCCCCCAGACCACAACCCAACCCCCTCACCCCCTTCCCAGCTGCCCTGCTACTGACCACCCTCCCAGAGCTACCCTGGGGGGGACACCCCCCCTCCCCCTTCCCCTCCCCTTCTCTCCCCTCCCCAATGCGGGGGGACTTGGTCAGAGGGTTTCTAGGGGGCTGCCCCCCCCCCCCAACCCACCTGGCTGAGCCCCAGCAGTCTGTTGACATTCTCGGACAGGTAGATCATATCCCCCCCCTCGCTCAGCACCATCACGAAGCCGCTCAGCGCCTTCAGGTAGCATCCATCCACCTCCTCTGCCCCTGCTGCCCAGGCGCCTGCGGGGCGGAGGGGAGCGTGTCAGGGTGGGGGGGGCTGGGGGGCAGAATGGGGCAGGGGGTGCTGAGAGGGTCCCCAGGGTGCTTAGGGGGTCTGAGGGTGCTTGGAGGAGACTGAAGGTAGGGGACTGGGGGTACTTAAGGGAGGTTGGGGGTGTTTCCAGGGGGCTTAGGGGGTGGGGGGGCTGCAGGGGTCTGGGGGTGCTTGGAGAAGGCTGAAGGGAGGGGGTTGGGGGAGCTAAAGGGGGCTGGGGGTTCTGAGGGGGTCTCTAGGGGTCTTACGGGGTGGGGGAGGTGAGGGGGGCTGAGGGTGCTTTGGGGACCCGGGGGGACTTGGAGGAGGCTGAAGGGAGGAGGCTGAAGGGAGGGGGCTGGGGGTGCTTAGGGGGGGCTGGGGGAGCAGGGGGGGCTCAAGGAGCCTTTAGGGGTCCCAGCAGTGCCCGAGGGTCCCAGAAGGTGCCTGGGGGTCCCAGGAGCGTTTGGGGGTCGCAGCAGTCCCCAGGGGCTCCCAGGACTTTCTGTGGGTACTCGAGGAGCTCCCACGGTCCCCCAGAGGGTGCCAGGGGGTGCCGGGGAGCGCCGGGACGTGCCCGGAGGGGGGAAGTGCCGGCGGGGGGTCCGGGCAGGGGTCTTCACCGGCGGTCAGCAGGCGGTGGACCCGCAGGTAGCTGATGGTGAGCCTCATGATGGAGGCTTTGTCCAGGTGGGCGCTGACGGCGCGGGCGAAGGGCAGGGTGGTCGCCAGCTGGTAGAAGACCTCTGCCTCCCGGCTGCGCCGGCACCGCGCCGCGTCCCGGGACCGCTCCTTCCGCAGCTCCGGCGTCGACCTGCCCGCAACGACCAATCCCCGGCCCCGGGCAGGGGGGGAGGCGTGGCTCAGGGGGGGCGGCACCCCGCCCCCACCCCCTGCGCTGCACTTACACTGCGCCCACGCTGCCCCCACGGCACCCGCAGTGCCCCCACGGCACCCACAGTGCACCC
>NW_026539779.1:0-2000 GCF_027791375.1 Indicator indicator | reverse complement strand
CAGAAAATAAATGTTGAGAAAACATACACAGGATTGCTGTGGTGGAATGAGAGATGTGTTTCTTATTGAGCTGGTCACAGAAGATGGTGCCCATTCAAATTTACATAAAACAAATGCTAAAGCATCTGTTAGTCTGTATTCTAACACGTGTGTTGGTTCCCATCAGTTTAATTTTGCATTATCAGAAAGCTTTTGTTTAGATATAAACAGCTTTTGTTACTCAGACTTGTTAACCTAGGTCTCTGGCAATGGTTTTCCCCCCTCTCCCTGCTGTGGGTTGTCAGCACAGAGCAGTGGTTCCTGCTGCAGCCCTGATGCCATCTTCCTGCACAGTCCTGGCTTTGCTGTGCTCAGAACAGATGAGGCCAGTTTCAGGCCAGCTCTGACACTTCTGGTCTGCTTTGCCTAGCTCTGAGCTCAGGTGCATGGCCTTGCTGACATCTAGTTTGCAGCCTGACCTGGGTTTTCCCTGAGAAAAGCAAGAAAGCCCAGAGATCAATCCTGCCTTCCATGTACCCCCTTCAGGGTTTGGTGCTTTCATGGCACTGATGCATGTAGAGAGCTGAGCATCTCCCAAGGTCATGTGTGTGGTTTGCTAAAATGCTCAGTAGAGGGAATGCATGCAGCAAGAGCTAGTGAAATGATGTGGTTTCATAGGGAACTGAGTCAGGGACTGGACCTGTAACTTAACCACAAGGTCAATTACTCATTCATTATGACTTATTTAATAATAAAGCTGAAATAAATACTTGACATTGTCTCAGAGAATTTTTTGCAACTTTCCAGTCGGAATTGGTTAGGTGCTATAAGTAAAGCACCTAACCATTAGAAGTGATTCACAGCTTTCCTACCAAAGTGTGTAAATTCATGTGTGGTCTGTTTTGCTGACACAGTGGATTCTGCTTTAGGAACCTCATGAAATATGGCAGGCCTGCATAGAGACAAATGCAAGATGTTAACTTTCCACCTGAAAACAGCAACTTCAGTTTATTCTTATATTGTATTGTCTTACTTTCCCTGTGACAGTCCTGAGTAACAAGGAACATGTGCTGCCGAGAAGCTGAACCACACAAAGCTCTTTGAATGCCATTTTGTCTCAGATTTCCCTCTTCCACAGCATAACTGAGGGTAGCAATTACAGAGTCTGAGTTACGTGAATGTTAGCAATGAAGACATTGTCGTCTTCAACTTCCTTGATTGTACAGAGATAAAAACATTAATGGTTGGTCTACAGCAGCCCACATACATTTTGTAACATTAAGAGGAAAATTGAAGAAAGCTGGTAATGAAGGCAGGGGAGATGATGGAGACATAGTGAATTCAAGGCAATAGATGTTCTTCACCCACTGACCTGGCGCAGTGCCCTCCTGCCTCCCCCTAGATACTGCCTAGGGTCTCAAAAAACAAGACCCTGGGCGTGTGTTTAAAAAAAAAAAAAAAGTTTAATAAAATATGCTTTAAAAATCCTCTATTTGGGCTGTGTTCTGGTAGACCCTGCCTCACTGTATCTGGCTTTGTGCTGATATAAGCTGTGTACAGCCCTTAAATAAGCGCTTGGAGTTCAGGTTCCTGGCTGTGGAGGGCTGCAGGTGTGTGAGCTTGAAATGACATGGAAGGTGAGCAAGCCCATCCTTGGGAACAAGCCTGGTCTGAGGTGTATTTCATAGTACAGGCATATTCAGAAAGCTCTCTGTGCAGACAGAGATAAGTGGAAGCTGTAAGAAAGTGATAGCAGAATTCAGACTGCTCTTTGTGGGTGATATTCCTCTTCATGTTTTATTTCCAGTTATTTTAAAATTAAGCCATAAATTGAAAGCAGAATTCACATTACACATTCATCTCTTCTTCTGCAGGTCCCTGGGGGATAGCTGGTCTACTTTATCAGGATGCAGAGCAGAGGGTTTCTGACCGTTGTTGAGCTGTTATGTGTGTACCTATGTACTGATTGAACAGCTTATGTGTGTACCTATGTACTGATTGAACAACTTTGTGTTGTCTTG
>NW_026539778.1:0-2002 GCF_027791375.1 Indicator indicator | reverse complement strand
CTCCAATCCGTTTGCGTGTGTCATTCTTTTGTCCCTTTCGGGGCAAGAGATGTTCTGGCTGGCCTCAAACCAGCACAGATTTTTGGTAGCAGAGGATGGTTACTGCGGGGCTCTGCAGGTTGGTTTGGAGAGGTGCAGGGGTGGAAAAGTTAAAATGGTATCTGGGCGTTGTTGTTTTTGGTGGCTGGGCTCAAGGCTTTGTGCTGGCACGATCGTGTGAGCGTTTTATGGGTTCCGAGGGGACGCCCTGCTGCATGGCGGTGGCGTAGCATCCCGTCTGCCCTTCCAAGCGGCAGCGGTGATTTTGTAGCCATTTGCTTCGGGGGAAAAGCTTAAGAATGCGGTGCCTGTCCCTTTCCCTTTTGTTCCCCGCGGCGCCAGCGGCGAGCAGAGCGGCGCGGAGCCGAGGAAGGGGGAGGGACAGTTGGAAGCAGACCAGGGTTGGCTTGTCCCGCGGCGGTGGGGGCTAGCCGCAGCGGGAGGTGAGCGATGGCTCCCGTAGTCAAGAAGGCGAGCGGTGGCTCCAGTTCAAAGGCTGCTTCCGAGGGCCCAGGGAGCGACGGTAGCTTTGGCTGGAAAAGCCGCTCTTGTGGCCCGAGGGGTGGCGGCGGTTTGGATCTGTACCGCGGCTGCAAAGGTGACGGCGGCTCTCGCTGTTATCTCTCCCTTGACTTTCGGACGCGTTCCGAAAATGGCGCCTAAGCACCTGGCTCCGCCTCTCTTCTCGGCGGGTTGCAGTGCAGCCACTCCCTCTCCGGGGGAGGGCTGTGTAGCCGGATGCCTCCACGCCTCGGTGCGCTTATCCCTCAGGAGGTGCGGCGGCGTGCCTGTGCCTGGAAGCGATCAGCACTTGCGTTGGGAAAGGTCCGTGACTGAGACGTTGTGAGGTTGTTTCCAGGTGGCCAGGATGTCCGTCGGACCCATGAAGAGTTCACCATGCAGAAGAATGAACTCTGCATCGCTGGGAGGTTCCACCAATGAGGGAGAAGAGCTGGACTGAACTGTTACCTGAGCCCGAGAGACTCTTCGGAAGGACGCCCAGATGAGGACCTGGACTTTGCCAGACGTCATCTAAGGACTGTTCTGATTTGATGATATGTTTTGGGTGCAGGAATTATGGGTATGAAATAAGGGGTGGAATGTGGCAGTTTAGGCTGGATGCCCCCTGCCACTGCTACATGAGATACACCTCTGGTGTCCTGGGTGCCCACCCAGAGGGGTGGACACAGGAAATGGCATATTTCTACCCATAAATCCTGCGCCCTATAAGGCCATCTGCAGAGTCATTCTCTTCCTCTTTCTTCCCTCTGCTCCCCTGGGAGATGTCCTCTCTTATCGGGTAATGCCGGGGGAGTATCCTCAAGGCCTTTTAGGCCTGTCTAGGCCTAATGCCAGGAGGAGAATGGAGGGGGGGCAGTCTCAGACCTGGCCAGCCTGAGACTTGCCTAGCAGTGGGAGTAGGGGGGGGGGAAGGAAGAGCCCTGAGGGATTGGGTAGACCCTCAGGTGAGAGGAAGGGAGGACTGGGAAGCTTTTGGGAATTCTGTGAGGGGGTTCTGTATGCTTTAGGATGTTCTTTTCCACTATGCTTTGTAGTTTGTAGTTTTCTGTAGCTTCACCAATTCGTTTTTCCATTTAAACTTTTTCCATCACTCTCCAATCCGTTTGCATGTGTCATTCTTTTGTCCCTTTCGGGGCAAGAGATGTTCTGGCTGGCCTCAAACCAGCACAGGATCCTAAGGAGCCTACTGGCCAGGACACAGCCTCAAGCACTGCTCTACAAATGCCAGAATCATTTTGCTCATTTCTTAAGTTGCTGTGTCAAAAGTCCAGAAAAAGTGAAGCTGTCAACATTGAATAATGGCATAAGGGAGTCCCAGATGGCTTTGATGGACTCCACTCTTTCACCTAAGACACTTTCTCTCTGCTAATAATGTATTCGTCAAAAGAAGGAAAGACTACAACAGAAAAACTTCATCTCACCTGTCAGAGCAAGGACACTC
>NW_026539777.1:0-2028 GCF_027791375.1 Indicator indicator | reverse complement strand
CGATGTCACACAACCCAAACTGTGATGTTGCACAGACCACTCAAGGTCACATCTCGGGTTCTGTGTTGTCACACAACCCAATCTATGATGCCACACACTCAGCTCTTTGCTGTCACAGAACCCATTCAGTGGTGACACACAACACACTGTAGTGAAGGGAGGCTATGCCCAGAATTATGCCCCAAATATTGCCAAAACTTGTCCCAACATGTTTTGGTCAAACTCCCCCTTCCCCCTCCTTTCTGGAGTGGGTGCTCAGCCCAGAGTTGAGTAAACAAAGGGCCAGGTCTCAACAAGTTGGGGTAAACAAGATCACTGGCTCACATTATGGGATGCTCATGCTACACTTGTGCTTCTTCCAATTATGCTTCTTGGGCATAATTCTAGGCACAAGCTTTGCCATTGCCTAAAGGTCTAACCAAGTGATTGACTATTGGCCAAATCCAAACCTCCAGCATAGTATAAACAGTACACCAAATTGTAAACAAGTTGGGTTGGAACTAGATGATCCTTGAGGTCCCTTCCAACCCTAACAATTCTATGATTCTCCTCTTTGCTCTTTGCTGCTAAGTGCATTTGTGTGGTTCTGCTCCATGCATGTGCTCTGCCCTCCTCCTCTGCCTTTGTTTGCAGTCTGGAGAGAAGCCAGCAACCCAGGAAGTGCCACTGTGCCTCAGTTTACCCAGAAGCCTGCAAGGAGTCCTTCAGAACCTGCTCAGCAGCTGCAGCCAGTCTTGAGTCATATCCCCAGTCCCACTGGTAGGAAGGAGCTGCCACCGTGTCTTAAAGGGCCTGAACCCTGCTGGTAAGCTTAGCCAGTCAGGGGGAGAACCAGCCTGAACCCTGGCAGTTCTAAGCATCTGCTACAGCCATGAGGCAGCAGAGCTGTGAGCCAAAGCCTTCCTGTGCCTGCTGGCAAAGTAAGAAGTGTGCTCAGCCACATCCCATGTGCCGGCCACTGAGTTGCAGGAGAAGGAGCCAGCGCCGCTCCAGGTGATTCAGAGCAGCGCCCGTGCCGGGCACACCTGTGAGTGCCCCGGACAGCTTCCCAAAGGAACGCCCTGGAACCCTAGGAACGGGAAAGCAGGCAGTGCCCAGAAGAATCAGCTGCTCGCTCGCTTTCCAGCTGAGCCAGGGGAAAAGCTGTGCTGCTCTGCACTGCCCCCCATGCTCTCCAGCAGCCTCCGAAGAGGAACTGCTCCCCCACAGCGTCCTGCCAACTCCGAAGGGGCCGCAGAGCCGAGGGAGCCACTCGAGAGAGCCTGACTAGGTGAAGCTGCCTGATGGGCAGAAGTCTGCACAGTAAATGAGGTCACACAGACTGCTCTGTGATGTCACAGAACTCACTCTCTGATGACAGCGCTCTCTAGCAAGTCACACAACCCAAATTATGTCTCACAGCTGTGTGATAGTCTTAAGGCTATACCTTTCATTTTCTTCTCACAAAGTTCGAGCAGAAAAGTGACAGAATGCAAATAAATCACAATTGGGTGTAAGAAAGCAAAATAATGATTATTCTAAACACTTCCATTGGAGGGATAGAAATGTTTCAGAGTCAGTACTCAAAACAAGGTACAGGCAGTGTCTCTCAGTCTGTCTGTTCTGTTCTTCTGGCTGGCTCTCACACACACACTCACATACTGACCTTGACAAGCTAAGTTTAACAAACCTCTCTGCTTTCTTGGCATTCTTGCTTCTGCCAGGGGGGTCTGGGGAATGCAGGGGGGGAAAGAAGCAGGGGCCCCAAGTTGGGGGGGGAGGCAGGGGTTTTTTTAGTGTTTTTCTGTTGATTGTACACGTTTGTCAATGTTGTGAATTGTGTCTATTGGTACATCTTCCTTGCATTTCCTCATAGATTGTAGTTTTGCCTGTAAATACAGCTTCATTTGCTTCCAGACTGAGCTAGTCTGGCTATTGTCAGTGTGGGAGGGGGATTGCAGCCTACCATACTGTAACACAGTCAGCACTATGACGGCACACAACACACTAAATGATGTCACCCAGAGTGCTCCATGATGTCACACATTC
>NW_026539776.1:0-2034 GCF_027791375.1 Indicator indicator | reverse complement strand
GATCAGGCAGCTTCACCTAATCTTAGGGAGGGCTGTGTGACACCGTGGAGCGTTATGCGTGACACCAGATATGTGGATGAATGATATCACACAGAAGGTTATGTAACAACATAGAGGGGGTTGCATGACATCATAGAGAGGGTTCTGTAACATCATAGAAAGGGCTGTGTGACACCTTAGAGAAGGCTGTTTGACATCATAGAGCAGGCAGTGTGACATCAGAGAGACAGGTCTGACATCACAGAGAGGGATGTGTGACATGGTAGAGCAGGTTGCAAGACTTCACGGAGCAGGCTGAGTGGCATAATTTACTGGTAGGTGTGACATGATAGAGCCAGAGCTGTGACATTACAGAGCTGGCCGAGTGACATCATAGAGCAGGTTGTGGGTGTCAGCAGGTTGTCATAGAGTGGGTTCTGTGACCTTGTAAAGAGTGTTGGGGGGCATCACCGAGCAGGCAGTGTGACATCCTAGAGCAGGCTGTGCCAAATGACACCAATGACATCGTCATGGAAGGTGAGTCCGCATCACTTCCCCACTCCTCTCTTCCTCCTCATCACAGTAAGGACTCTCAGCATGGCCCCAGCACAAGCTCCTTGAGGCCAGGCACTGCTGAGATCCACTAGAAATGCTGAAACACCACAGAACAAGTCAGGCCCAGCTCTCTCTTGTTTTACATGGAAATGAAAGGTACAGAAAAGCTGACCTGGGGCTGAGGCAGCTCTCATCAGGTGGCTCAGCTGCAAGCCATGGCAGAAGAGAAAATACCAACTGGATGCAGGTAATCAATGGATCTACTCACCAGGAACCAAATTGAATGAGAATCTTTTACACCCATTTTACCAACCCAGAACACAAAGATTGTTACACAACAACCCAACCAAAGTCAGGTTGTTGGTGTAACTTCACCATGACCAATCCCAGAACTGGGTTTTGTGTTTGGGGTTCCATGGACAGTCCTTAAAACTATCCCCACACACGCCACAGGACGCTGCAGAGACCATGTCCATGGATCCTGTAGATCCAAGTTGATCAGTGACTTAGTTTGCAATAGAAGCAATCTGTGGGAACCCAAAAAGGGAGTGATAATGAAATGTTTTGATGGCCTTCATGTCTGTGTGAGGCTCTGGAGGTGATAAGAGATGTGTAACCCTGGGAGAAAAGATGGGAGTGAGAAACAACAAAGTGCTGTATCCTTGAAGCAGATGGGAAAGGCAAGTGGGGAGAAGAGCCCCTGTGAAAATCAAGATACAAGAGTGAGCTGAGTGGGGATAGGCTGTGGGAAAGGGGAATTGTAACATTCCCCTAAGCCTTCCTAAATAGCCACAGGCTCTGCAGGTCTGGGCCCCTTGGTTCACCTTGCAGCCATGGTCCTGCTCTCACCTGCTCTGTTAGTTTGTATCTTGGCTCATCATGGTGGAACCAGCTGGGCCTGGACCACAATAGTTTGCACAATTCTGGAACACCCCCACAGCAATCAGTTCAGTTTCTGTCTGTGTGATGTCTCTGTAATGATTGGCTGTGATTCAAAATTCTCTGCACCACTAACTACTCACCATGCTGTGTCTTTGGCCACATGTTGTATCATGAGCTACAACCTACACCCATGGAAAAGAACTTCACTACAATCCAACAACTCCTCCACCACCCTGATTTCATCAGCCTGCTACAACAACCAGGAGAAGCAGGACAAAAGACTCTCCCCACAGCCCCCCATGGCACTGAAGAAATACATTGAGTTCTAAAAGTGATCAAGAGGAATGGAGAAGAGTGATGGTGGGAAGTCCTGTTGGGATGGTGTCCAGCAGCAGCTGGGACACTGCCCCTGATGTCACAGCCACTGTGATTTTCCTGCCTGCTCTGCTCTGTGCTTGCTGTTCAACGCTAGTTTGGAGTTAGGGTTAGGAGGATGGCCAAGCAAGTCACACTGCTGCAGACATTTCCCCCAGACACCTTTCATGTCTGCTTGATGTCACTGAATGACATTTAAGAAGACTAAGTAACCACCAAATTTCCTTCCCGTTGTGCTTGGCT
>NW_026539775.1:0-2044 GCF_027791375.1 Indicator indicator | reverse complement strand
GGAGTCAATATTTTGTGTTGGGAATATGTTGTGATGTGAAGCAAAGGAGGGCAATTTGCCTTGTTTGTGATGTGAAATGCTAGAGCAGCTTTTGGGCTGTATGGTCTTATTAGGAAAGTAGGTACAGAATTCAACCTGTAAGGATTAGAGAATTTCAGTTTAAGCCCTTTTACAAATTTTTTCATACAGAAGTGTTATTGGAAAAACATAAATAGGACTCTGAAACCAGTAAACCCAGAAAAAACAGCTGGATTTACTGTGGCATACAGAAAGTAGGAATTATCAGATAGTTTAAGACATACTTTCAAAACCAGTCCAACTCATAGCACTACCATGATTGCCCTTTATACTGCCTTGTGTGTCTAAACTATCTCTTCATTACAGTTATTCAAAGCAGGAAATGGCATCCAGCATCAACTACAGAATTCTGCATCTACCCTTTCTAGTTATAACCCTTGATCTGCTTTTTTCTGTTTTTGTTGGAGCTGTGCTACTCTTTAACTTGCAGTTACCCTCTCCAACTGCTGTGTGGTGTAGCAGTCACCTGCAGATCCTGAAGAAAACAGCCTAGAAGCAACTAATAATCTGAGCTCTATATCTTGATCGAGGGAGTTCTAAGTGAGCAAGACACGATGTAGTTGCAAGTTTGAGGCATTCTTACGGTCAAGGTTTTGCTTAACTTTTATTTGAGTGTGCGCATCTGGAGACAAAGTACAGAAACTCAAGGAGAGCAAGACCAGTCCTAAGGTTCTTACAGTAAGCTGCTTAGAATTTCAAAGAGAAAATTTGGAGGAGCTAGGTTTTGTTAATCGTCTTCCACTATGCTACTCAGACAAGTGAGCTTAGAAAAGGACTCAGGATTCACCCATATCTCTTCAAAAGCAAATCTTCTTTCTTCCATTCCATGGTTTATTCATCTCCCCCACTTTTAAGGCAGTTCTGTAATGCTCCTGAGAACATGCTTCTACTATTTTTAAGAAAGAGATCATTGGCAAAATGGGTGTAATAACTTTTCTTAAACCCATGGATATGCAGGAAGGAGCAGAGGTTGCTTTTGAAGATTAGAAGTAGCTTGATTGTTAAGTGTTACCTTTAATTATTCTAATCTTCCTTTTTCAAAGACAGCACTGCATCCTGGGTAATAAAAGTTTAATATCTTGCTGTGTGCCAGATGGGCTTCACAGAAACCTTTTCTTTGCAGCTTTGTGAACAACGGGCAAACCAAATATGACAAAACTTGTTGGATGTTTCTAAGTGTAGGGCTTCCGAAAAGCTACATTTAACAAGTGTTTGAAAAATGAGTTCCTGTTAATCTCATTGAAACGAGAAGGGTTGTATGTTGGACACACAGTAGATGTATACTTGCATTAGCAGAAGTGTTAGAAGGAACATATAGAATGATAAAACTAGAATACTTTTCTGGCTAGGTAGGAACTACCATCTTGTCTGTGAACAGCTGAGCAGGTACCCAATACATATGAGAAGGTTTGAATTATCTAGATTTTCAAAAGACCACAAGTTCTCTCTTCTTACAGACTTTCATTTGACCACAACTGTGTGGTTTATTATTTATTCAAAGCTGAATTTTCATGTGTCCTCAAGGAAAGATGCTGAAAATTTACAACATACTGAAACAGACATGAGTGAAAGAAAGAAAAAGAAAGAAAGAAAGAAAGAAAGAAAGAAAGAAAGAAAGAAAGAAAGAAAGAAAGAAAGAAAGAAAGAAAGAAAGAAAGAAAGAAAGAAAGAAAGAAAGAAAGAAAGAAAGAAAGAAAGAAAGAAAGAAAGAAAGAAAGAAAGAAAGAAAGAAAGAAAGAAAGAAGAAGGAAGGAAGGAAGGAAGGAAGGAAGGAAGGAAGGAAGGAAGAAGGAAGGAAGGAAGGAAGGAAGGAAGGAAGGAAGGAAGGAAGGAAGGAAGGAAGAAGGAAGGAAGGAAGGAAGGAAGGAAGGAAGGAAGGAAGGAAGGAAGGAAGGAAGGAAGGAAGGAAGGAGGAAGGAAGAAGGAAGGAAGGAAGGAAGGAAGGAAGGAAGGAAGGAAGGAAGGA
>NW_026539774.1:0-2057 GCF_027791375.1 Indicator indicator | reverse complement strand
CACAGCAGTGGAGCTGGTACCCTGCCTCACAAGTGATGGAGCTTCGCTTGGTTGTGGACACAGAAGGAAGCCTTCCGAAAGCGCAGCTTGGAAGGTTGAGACTGGAGCTGAGGACAGAGCAATGTGACTCAAAGGGTAGAGCTGTGGTGCAAGAGGTGAGCCAGAAGGAGTCTGGACAGCCCATGTCTGCCTTTGTGTGTCAAGGGACAGGCAGCAGCAGTGCAGAGTCCTGAGTGCAGTGGTGGAAATGTCAGGGTGAGAGCTGGCTGGGAAGCAAGGTGGATGTCAACAGCCTGAAGGGAAAGAGCTGCAGGCATGGGACAGTGCAGCACAGCCTGCAGGAGGGGTGGCCAAGGGCTCTGGCAGGGCTGAAAGGCTCAACAGGGACAAGGTCCTTATCCTGTTCATCCTGGCAGTGGCTTCTGCCACCATGGCTGCTGAGATGGAGTTTTCTTTGGAGGCTCTCAGGAGCTGCCTTTCCAAGGCCTGAGGGTCAGATCTTGGCCTTTCTCTTTCATACACCAAGGCCAGGGTTTGTTCCCCTGCACTTTGCCTTTTCTGCCTGCACTCATGGCATCCACTGAGCTGCTCTAAGGAGCCTTTGGGGAGCCTTTGTTGCTAATGACCCTCAGGGAGGCCAATCAATGCTTCAAGGCACTTTGTGTCTTCCTTCTGACTTCTTCAGAAATTCCTTCAGTCTTCTCTCAGTATGTGATGCTCATGGAATGATCCCCAAGGGTCCTGAGGAGCTGTTTGTGCCTTTGTAGTTTCCTTCAGGATTTCAAAGTGCACCTCACGAAGCTCCTTTATTATTTTTTTATATCAAAGGTAAAATATTTTATTAGTTTTCAGTTTAGATCAGAGATGATAATTCCCCAAGTGACACTGACCCAGGCTGTCTCACCAGGACATCTGCACTTGCAGCAAAATCTGTCCTTCAGGTCTGACACTGAATGGACAACTTTGCTCCTCACCCTCCCCAACCTGCCCATTGCTGTCATTGCCCACCTGGGACTTCCATCACTGCTCCTTGCATCAGACTTCTGCACTGCTCTCTGCAGCTGGAGCTCACAGCTCCATGGCAGCAGCTCCAACCACTTTGCAATCCCCAAGGTGATTCAGCAGAATGTGTTCTAATCAAATAGCCACAGAGTGGAGAAGGACAAGGCTGGCACTGACTGACTGCAAGGGATCCTGAATCCAAATCTATTTCAATGCCTGGTGAAAACCACAAAAGATGCAAACACAGGACAGAGCTGGCTGGATCCAGTGGAAGTAGAGACTCCCACCCTGCTGACAGCAAAGGTGTCTGTCCTAGCACACAGAGATGGAGAGGTGGCTGGCAGAGGCTGGCCTGCAGTTCAGTTCCCTTCTGCTGGAGCTCTGAGCAAATACAAAGCTTTGGCATTCTTAGGGAATGAGAACTGAGCCTGGAGAAGTCTGATTTGGTCCTGGCCGTTGCTGCAGGTTGTGCCTGAGAGACATCTGACTGGGGGAGATGCTGGACACAGCTGCTGTGATCCAGGAGAGCTCCAAGGCTCTGGCTTTAGGGTCACAGTTTGTAGGGGCCGAGATCATTAACTCTCTTCAGGTATTTCTCTGCTCTGTCTGACCTTGGATGTTGAACCATCCTGGGATTTTCTGCCACTTGCTCACTCCCTGAATTTTTTGACTTCCAAATTTTATATCATGCCTGTGCTATCCATGACCCAAGTACAGATGCACTGGACTGTCAAGATAGAGACACAGATGCTCTGAGCTGTCAGGAGGTGACAAACTCCTAAGGCACAGGGAGAGCAGTACAAGGTTGGGAAAGCAAGGGCACAGCATGCTAAGGACACCTCTCAGTGATCTATTTCTGTCATTCCCAGCCCATTCCTGACTTACCATGG
Organism: Indicator indicator; assembly: GCF_027791375.1. Lineage (NCBI taxonomy): Eukaryota > Metazoa > Chordata > Aves > Piciformes > Indicatoridae > Indicator > Indicator indicator. The sequence continues at coordinate 165 of NW_026539774.1, read as the reverse complement.
GTTGACTCATGGCCTAGGAAATGGGGAATGGTATCAGCTCTCAAGTGGTCCTTGAGTGACAGGAGGCCCACAATGTGCCCCATGACCAAACTCTTTTTATCTCACCCAGAGAGTGGCTGTGTGGTTGCCTTTTGCCTCTGTGCCCATAGACAGAGGATGCCATCA
>NW_026539773.1:0-2086 GCF_027791375.1 Indicator indicator | reverse complement strand
ACTTGGCTTTACAAGAGCTGGAAATACAACCGAATGAGGAGGCAGGAGGCAGCTGCTCCCTGCTTTTGTGCCCAGACCAACCCATTCCTGTGAGCCCACAGGCCAGCCAGCACCACGCATGTCTCAGCCCTCCTGCTGGCGACCCCTGGGTACATCCAGCCCAGCAGAGCTTTGTTTACAGCTCCCTACCAGAGAGATTCACTCAGCGGTGTGGCTGGCAGGGCTCTGCTCTCCTTGACTGTGTCCAGACCTGTCCAAGCCCAGACCTGTGTCCGGACCTGTGAAATCTCATGCGTTGAGGAGGTGCTGGGAGCTGCCTCTGTGACGACCTGTGAGTGTAGAACCAGCCTGACCCATCCCTCTCCACCCACAGTGTGAAGGGTCACCCCATAGGGTGTCACTGATCTCCCCAGGGTGTGGTGGGTCTGTGGTTGTCAGGGCTGCAGTTACCCCATGGTCACTGCACCTCTCCTCCTGTGCAGGAGCATTCCAGGTCATTCATATAGTCAACCGATTGCATCAGGCTGGAAGTGACCCTCAAAGGGCATCTTGTCCAGCCCCACTGAGGTCAGCAAGGAAACCAAGTAGAGCAGGCTGCACAGGGACACATCCAGACTGATCCTGAATATCTCCAGGAACAGAGCCTCAACCACCTCCCTGGGCAGCCTGTTCCAGTGTCTCACCACCCTCATTGTGCAAAACTTTCTCCTGATGTCCAACCTAACTCTGCCCTGCTCCACTTTCAAACCATTGTCCTTCAGCCTATCCCCACAGCCCCTTCTGAACAGTCCCTCCCCAGTCTTTCTGGATGTCCCCTGCAGAGGTTGAAATGCAGCTCTAAAGTCTCCCTGCAGCCTTCTCTTCTCCAGGCTGAACAGCCCCAACTCTCTCAGCCTGTCCCCACAGCAGAGGTTCTCCAGCCCTTTGATCATCTTTGTGGCCTCCTCTGGACCCACTCCAGCAGCTCCTTGTCCCTTTTGTGTTGGGGGCCCAATAGCTGGACACAGCACTAGATGAGGTCTAAGCAGAGCGGAGGGGCAGAATCCCCTCTCCCCATCTGCTGGCCACGCTGCTTTGGATGCATCATGCACCAAAAAACCCTTACTGGATGGATTCCAGATATAGCCAGGGCAGACCCCAGCAGGCTGCAGCTCCACTTGCATGACAAACATCTGCCAGGCTCGAACCAGCTCTGATTTGTATCCCTTCTGCCCCAGGGCCCGAGCGAAACGGGCGGGTGGAATCCAGCAGCATGTTGTGCACGAAGAGATGATGCCAGAGATAACCTTATAGCTAATAATAACCCGGGGATCCGAGCTGCTGAATGAAGCCTATTGAGCGTTTGAACACAGGCATTCCTTGGTTAGGCTATGCTGCCTACAAATACTTCACCTGAGCCTTTAAATACTAATCACAGAATTCAGATGAAGGCTTTTTTATCTTCAAAGTGCTGCAGGAAAAAAAAAATAAAAAAAGAGTTCATTAATCAGGCATAATTAAAGGGCACAAAATATGCCTTATTTAAGCACGGGGAGCCAACCAACGCAGCGTGAAGCCTTGGTGGGGACCCTGAGCATCTCTCGTGCCGCGAACGTGATTTTCCCGGAGCGGTGCCCAGGCGGTGCCTTGCTTGGTTCCCAGCAGCTCTGCTCAAGCTGTCTTCCTGACATGTGTTAGGCTGTATGTCTGCCATGCAGGAAATAGGGTTTGAAGCTCACAGCCAGGAGCAAAAGCTGAGATTGAGGCTTTAATGAAGCTGGGATTGAGTGGCTAGGGTGGTTCAGTGAAGCAGCAAATGCAAACACATTATCACCTGAGAACTTGCTCCAATTTCACACCAATTAACTAGGAATGAGAGAGGAGGGCTGGGGCTGGCTGCAGAGATGCCTGATAATCCCGTGAATGGGCAGAAAGGGCTCCTCACAGCCCTGCTTCTGCAAAAGGAGTTTGTGCCCGGCAGTTTTGTCTGGAGGAACGAGCGTGTCGTTACTGGAGCTGCTTTTATTAGCACATATTAAAAGCTTTTGCAGCAATACAGATACTCCCTTGAGAGGGCTGGAAAGGAATAAAGCAATAGCTGATCATT
>NW_026539772.1:0-2176 GCF_027791375.1 Indicator indicator | reverse complement strand
CTCATCCAGCCTGGCCTTGAACAATTCCAGAGAAAGGACATCCACAGCCTCCCTGGACAGCCTGTGCCAGAGTCTCACCACACTCCTACTGAAGAACTTCTTCCTCAGCTCCAGTCTAACCCTGCTCTGCCTCAGCTTCAAACCATTCCCCCTTGGCCTGGCTCTAGCTACCCTTAACAAAAGTCCCTCTGCAGCCTTCCTGCAGGATCCCTTCAGGTTCTGGAAGGCAGCTCTAAGGTCTCCCTGGAGTCTTCTCTTCTCCAGGCTGAACACCCCCAGCTCCCTCATAGCAGAGATGCTTCAGCCTTGGGATCATCTTTGTGGCCATGCTCTGTACTCACTCCAACAGCTCTGTGTCCTTCTTATGATGAAGAAGGTGTCACAGACTCATAGGATGTTAGGGGCTGGAAGGGACCTCTGGAGATCATCAAGTCCAACCCCCCTGCCAGAGCAGGACCATAGAATCCAGCACAGGTCACACAGGAACACATCCAGATGGGGCTGGAAAGGCTCCAGAGAAGGAGACTCCACAACCTCTCTGGGCAGCCTGTTCCAGTGCTCTGTCACCCTCCCAGTGAAGAAGTTCCTCCTCATGTTGAGGTGGAACCTCCTGTGCTGGAGTTTCCATCCATTGCCCCTTGTCCTATCCCAGGGTGCAAGTGAGCAGAGCCTGTCCCCTCCCTCCTGACCCCCAGCCCTCAGATATTTATAAACATTTATTAAATCCCCTCTCAGTCTTCTCCTCTCCACACTAACCACCCCCAGGGCTCTCAGCCTCTCCTCACCAGGCAGGGCTCCAGTCCCTTCAGCATCCCTGTAGCCCTTCCTTGGACTCTCTCCAGCAGATCCCTGTCCCTCCTGAACTGGGGAGCCCAGAATTGGACACATTACTCCAGGTGTGGTCTCACCACGGCAGAGTAGATGAGGAAGAGAACCAAATGTTACAAATTTCTGGCAGGAATTTGAAATGAGCCCTGAAAACCTTTTCTTTTTCCTCTGCCTGGAGAACAACAGGGTCAGAGTGGTGTCTGGCCCACCACTGATTGCTCTACACAAAATCAGCTCTGGAAGTAGTTCAGGTGAGCCCATCCTAAAAGGGTTCAGCCTCCAAGGACACCTAAAACCTGAGACAAAGCCTTTGGTGATGCTCTGAGGATGAGTCACACTTGGGTATGGCCATACCCAAGAGGCACAACTTAGTCCAGCTCTCTAATTCTTCACCTAAAGGATCTTCATTGCTCTTGATTTAGCTGAGGAGGACTTTCAGGGTTTGCTCTCTTGGCAGGAAAATGCAAGGGTTGAACTGAAATAGCAACCAGTTCCACCTCCCCTAATTTTCTGCCTGGCCTTGGTGCCAGCCTGCCAAAGAATAATTAGAATCAGTGGGGGACCCAGCACAGTGGAAGTCAAAAGGAAGCTCAACAAAACAAAGGAGCAGAGAAAGCTTCAAGATGACCTTTTGCAAGCCAAGTCCAGCAGGAAAAATTTCCAGTGAAGACAGTTTTAGGCATCTACAGACCTGATGAGAACATAGAGCTGCACAGGGTTACTGAGAATAGGGACAGTTCCCATTATCAGGGCAGGCTGGTTGAGAGCAGCCCTGCAGAGAAGGACTTGGGGTGCTGGTGGGTGAGGAGCTGGACAGGAGCCAGCAATAGGCATTTGCAGCCTAGAAGGCCAAGGGCAGCCTGGGCTGCAGCCAAAGAATTGTGACCAGAGATGGAGAGAGAGGATCCTGCCCCTCTGCTCTGCTCTGGGGAGACCTCACCTGCAGTGCTGTGTCCAGCTCTGGGACCCCCACACAAGAAGGACACAGACCTGATGGAGCAGGTCCAGAGGAGGCCATGAAGATGATCAGAGAGCTGGAGCACCTCTGCTATGGGGACAGGCTGAGAGAGTTGGGGCTGTTCAGCCTGGAGAAGAGAAGGCTCCAGGGAGACCTTAGAGCAGCCTTCCAGTGCCTGAAGGAGGCTACAGGAGAGCTGGGGAGGGACTTTTGACCAGGGCTTGTGGTGACAGGACAAAGGGCAATGGATTGAAACTAGAGAAGGAGAGGTTTAGATGGGACATTAGGAAGAAGTTCTTTATTATGAGGGTTGTGGAACACTGGAACAGGTTGGCCAGGGAGGTGGTGGAGATATTCAAGGTCATGCTTGATGGGGCTCTGAGCAACCTG
>NW_026539771.1:0-2250 GCF_027791375.1 Indicator indicator | reverse complement strand
ACATCCTAGCACCAAATTTCTTTTGCCAATTAGTGTATTTTGAGGAGAGAGACTAAATGGAGCTTGCAATTCTGGCCTAGCTCTTTCCTGTCACCAGTTACAGCCATGTCTAAGCAGGTGGAAAAAAGCTGCTTTACAAGCCGCACAGAGACAAAGAAAAGCATGGGGGCTAACACATCAAGGGAACCTCCTAGCACCAAATTTCTTTTGCCAGTTAGTGTATTTTGAGGAGAGAGACTAAATGGAGCTTGCAATTCTGGCCTAGCTCTTTCCTGTCACCAGTTACAGCCATGTCTAAGCAGGTGGAAAAAAGCTGCTTTACAAGCCGCACAGAGACAAAGAAAAGCATGGGGGCTAACACATCAAGGGAACATCCTAGCACCAAATTTCTTTTGCCAGTTAGTGTATTTTGAGGAGAGAGACTAAATGGAGCTTGCAATTCTGGCCTAGCTCTTTCCTGTCACCAGTTACAGCCATGTCTAAGCAGGTGGAAAAAAGCTGCTTTACAAGCCGCACAGAGACAAAGAAAAGCATGGGAGCTAACACATCAAGGGAACCTCCTAGCACCAAATTTCTTTTGCCAGTTAGTGTATTTTGAGGAGAGAGACTAAATGGAGCTTGCAATTCTGGCCTAGCTCTTTCCTGTCACCAGTTACAGCCATGTCTAAGCAGGTGGAAAAAAGCTGCTTTACAAGCCGCACAGAGACAAAGAAAAGCATGGGAGCTAACACATCAAGGGAACATCCTAGCACCAAATTTCTTTTGCCAGTTAGTGTATTTTGAGGAGAGAGACTAAATGGAGCTTGCAATTCTGGCCTAGCTCTTTCCTGTCACCAGTTACAGCCATGTCTAAGCAGGTGGAAAAAAAGTTGCTTTTTAAGCCACACAGAGACAAAGAAAAGCATGGGGGGCTAACACATCAAGGGAACATCCTAGCACCAAATTTCTTTTGCCAATTAGTGTATTTTGAGGAGAGAGACTAAATGGAGCTTGTAATTCTGGCCTAGCTCTTTCCTGTCACCAGTTACAGCCATGTCTAAGCAGGTGGAAAAAAGCTGCTTTACAAGCCGCACAGAGACAAAGAAAAGCATGGGGGCTAACACATCAAGGGAACATCCTAGCACCAAATTTCTTTGCCAGTTAGTGTATTTTGAGGAGAGAGACTAAATGGAGCTTGCAATTCTGGCCTAGCTCTTTCCTGTCACCAGTTACAGCCATGTCTAAGCAGGTGGAAAAAAGTTGCTTTTTAAGCCGCACAGAGACAAAGAAAAGCATGGGGGGCTAACACATCAAGGGAACATCCTAGCACCAAATTTCTTTTGCCATTTAGTGTATTTTGAGCAGAGAGACTAAATGGAGCTTGCAATTCTGGCCTAGCTCTTTCCTGTCACCAGTTACAGACATGTCTAAGCAGGTGGAGAAAAAGTTGCTTTACAAGCCGCACAGAGACAAAGAAAAGCATGGGGGGTTTACACATCAAGGGAACCTCCTAGCACCAAATTTCTTTTGCCATTTAGTGTATTTTGAGGAGACAGACTAAATGGAGCTTGCAATTCTGGCCTAGCTCTTTCCTGTCACCAGTTACAGCCATGTCTAAGCAGGTGGAAAAAAGTGGGTTTACAAGCCGCACAGAGACAAAGAAAAGCATGGGGGGCAAACACATGAAAGGATCCTCCTAGCACCAGTACGGCCGAAGGGGTGGCTTGTGGAGCAGGGGGTCAGGTTGTGGAGGACCTCTGGGGATCCAAGGTGCTTGTAGGAGCGGTAGAGTGGTCGTGGGGACCCGGAAGATGATGTAGGCTCCTCCGAGATGGTGGAAAGGTGTAGGACCAGAGGGTATTCTAAGGGCAGCTCTTGGGGTACTGGTGGGGGTTAGGAGAGGGAGGACGTGGGAGCAGGTTCCGGAGTGTGGGGGAGTCAAGGCTTCCTCCTGCCCTAGGCTCCCCCTCCACCACTTCCCCTCCCTGCCTTGACCCTTTTTCTTCTCAGAGTGCACTTTCAGGACTTGGGAGCCCAGAGTTGTGTTCTGCAGTGTCCTTCAGCCAGTGCTTTCCCTGGAGCAGTGCCCTTAGCCCTGTGTGGTGGTCGCTGCCATGGCGCTGGTCCCTCCCCGCCAGGAGGGCACCGTGGCCGTCATGGTGCAAGTATGACCCCTTGTCCCCAGCGAAGCAGCCACGCAGCCCCCAGTTGCCTCCCTGCCCTATGCCGGTGGGCAGTGAGGACCCCCCCCTGGCACTAACCATCTCTTCC
>NW_026539770.1:0-2294 GCF_027791375.1 Indicator indicator | reverse complement strand
GCCCCCTCCAGTGCTGATGTGAGAGGATCTTCCCTTGATGTGTTAGCCCCCATGCTTTTCTTTGTCTCTGTGCGGCTTGTAAAGCAGCTTTTTTCCACCTGCTTAGACATGGCTGTAACTGGTGACAGGAAAGAGCTAGGCCAGAATTGCAAGCTCCATTTAGTCTCTCTCCTCAAAATACACTAATTGGCAAAAGAAATTTGGTGCTAGGATGTTCCCTTGATGTGTTAGCCCCCATGCTTTTCTTTGTCTCTGTGCGGCTTGTAAAGCAGCTTTTTTCCACCTGCTTAGACATGGCTGTAACTGGTGACAGGAAAGAGCTAGGCCAGAATTGCAAGCTCCATTTAGTCTCTCTCCTCAAAATACACTAATTGGCAAAAGAAATTTGGTGCTAGGATGTTCCCTTGATGTGTTAGCCCCCATGCTTTTCTTTGTCTCTGTGCGGCTTGTAAAGCAGCTTTTTTCCACCTGCTTAGACATGGCTGTAACTGGTGACAGGAAAGAGCTAGGCCAGAATTGCAAGCTCCATTTAGTCTCTCTCCTCAAAATACACTAATTGGCAAAAGAAATTTGGTGCTAGGATGTTCCCTTGATGTGTTAGCCCCCATGCTTTTCTTTGTCTCTGTGCGGCTTGTAAAGCAGCTTTTTTCCACCTGCTTAGACATGGCTGTAACTGGTGACAGGAAAGAGCTAGGCCAGAATTGCAAGCTCCATTTAGTCTCTCTCCTCAAAATACACTAACTGGCAAAAGAACTTTGGTGCTAGGATGTTCCCTTGATGTGTTAGCCCCCATGCTTTTCTTTGTCTCTGTGCGGCTTGTAAAGCAGCTTTTTTCCACCTGCTTAGACATGGCTGTAACTGGTGACAGGAAAGAGCTAGGCCAGAATTGCAAGCTCCATTTAGTCTCTCTCCTCAAAATACACTAATTGGCAAAAGAAATTTGGTGCTAGGATGTTCCCTTGATGTGTTAGCCCCCATGCTTTTCTTTGTCTCTGTGCGGCTTGTAAAGCAGCTTTTTTCCACCTGCTTAGACATGGCTGTAACTGGTGACAGGAAAGAGCTAGGCCAGAATTGCAAGCTCCATTTAGTCTCTCTCCTCAAAATACACTAACTGGCAAAAGAAATTTGGTGCTAGGATGTTCCCTTGATGTGTTAGCCCCCATGCTTTTCTTTGTCTCTGTGCGGCTTGTAAAGCAGCTTTTTTCCACCTGCTTAGACATGGCTGTAACTGGTGACAGGAAAGAGCTAGGCCAGAATTGCAAGCTCCATTTAGTCTCTCTCCTCAAAATACACTAATTGGCAAAAGAAATTTGGTGCTAGGATGTTCCCTTGATGTGTTAGCCCCCATGCTTTTCTTTGTCTCTGTGCGGCTTGTAAAGCAGCTTTTTTCCACCTGCTTAGACATGGCTGTAACTGGTGACAGGAAAGAGCTAGGCCAGAATTGCAAGCTCCATTTAGTCTCTCTCCTCAAAATACACTAATTGGCAAAAGAAATTTGGTGCTAGGATGTTCCCTTGATGTGTTAGCCCCCATGCTTTTCTTTGTCTCTGTGCGGCTTGTAAAGCAGCTTTTTTCCACCTGCTTAGACATGGCTGTAACTGGTGACAGGAAAGAGCTAGGCCAGAATTGCAAGCTCCATTTAGTCTCTCTCCTCAAAATACACTAATTGGCAAAAGAAATTTGGTGCTAGGATGTTCCCTTGATGTGTTAGCCCCCATGCTTTTCTTTGTCTCTGTGCGGCTTGTAAAGCAGCTTTTTTCCACCTGCTTAGACATGGCTGTAACTGGTGACAGGAAAGAGCTAGGCCAGAATTGCAAGCTCCATTTAGTCTCTCTCCTCAAAATACACTAATTGGCAAAAGAAATTTGGTGCTAGGATGTTCCCTTGATGTGTTAGCCCCCATGCTTTTCTTTGTCTCTGTGCGGCTTGTAAAGCAGCTTTTTTCCACCTGCTTAGACATGGCTGTAACTGGTGACAGGAAAGAGCTAGGCCAGAATTGCAAGCTCCATTTAGTCTCTCTCCTCAAAATACACTAACTGGCAAAAGAAATTTGGTGCTAGGATGTTCCCTTGAGGTGTTAGCCCCATGCTTTTCTTTGTCTCTGTGCGGCTTGTAAAGCAGCTTTTTTCCACCTGCTTAGACATGGCTGTAACTGGTGACAGGAAAGAGCTAGGCCAGAATTGCAAGCTCCATTTAGTCTCTCTCCTCAAAATACACTAATTGGCAAAAGAAATTTGGTGCTAGGATGTTCCCTTGATGTGTTAGCCCCCATGCTTTTCTTTGTCTCTGTGCGG
>NW_026539769.1:0-2321 GCF_027791375.1 Indicator indicator | reverse complement strand
AAACCATGGCCCACAGTGCCATGGCCACAGGTTTCTTAAACACCTCCAGGGATGGGGACTCCACCACCTCCCTGAGCAGCCTCTTCCACTCTTACAGCAAACAAATTTTTCCTAATCTCCAACCTAACCCTCCCCTGCAACAATTTCAGACCATTACCTGGGGAGAGTGCCAAGCAGGGAGATGAAGAGAGGGAGATGCTGCCACTATGCACAATCTCCTGAAGTACTTTGTCCAAAAGATTTCCCAATATTAGGGTGCTTATATGAGACAGGAAATCTATTTTGTTTTGTATCAATGAGGCCTTGAGCAACCTGCTCTAGTGGGAGGTGTCCCTGCCCTCGGCAGGGGGTTTGGAACTAGATGATCTTGAAGGTCCCTTCCACCCCAAACTGTCCTGTGGATCTCTACATCACCAATATGTCATTTGAAATGGTTAATGCAAGTTTCTTACAAAACCCAAACACTTCCATAGAACCAGAGAACCACAGAACTGTTTGGGCTGGAAAAGCCCTCCAAGATCAGGGAGTCCAACCATCAACCTAACACCACCATATGGTGGTGGAAGCCTCATCCCTGGAGGTGTTTAAGGCCAGGCTGGAAGTGACTCTGAGCAACCTGCTGTAGTGTGAGGTGTCCCTGCCCATGGCAGGAGGGTTGGAACTGGCTGAGCCTTGAGGTCCCTTCCAACCCTGAATGATTCTATTCTATGATTTTATGATCTTAGAGGTTCTAAACCATGTCCCCAAGTGCCATGGCCACACTTTTGCTGAACACCCCCAGGGATGGGGACTTCACTACCTGCCCCTATATTGCTGAGAGCATTTAGATACTCCCTACCATTCCATTGCAACCTGAATCCTGGCCCATCCTCAAAGTAGCTCTGATTTTATTCTGCTCCTGATGATTCAAATCACTCAGCAGAGATGTGGTTGGGAAAGAAGAGTTTTATTTTGTAGAGTGAAGAAATAAGAATCCTGTGATTCAGAGAAACAACAAGCTATTCATCTCCTCAGAGAAGGATTATTATTAGGTCTTGTACTTCCAGCATCACCCATGAAGTCATTTTGGAGGCAGAACTAGGAAGTTTTGCTCAGTATTTACTTAATCCATGTTCTTCTTGGGAGAACAGAGTCACCTCAGGCCAAGTTTGACCTTCTGGCATATGAAACACTTGTTATGGAAACCAGAGTCAGGTAGAATAGAAAGGCGGAGGGGGGAGGGGGGGGGGAAGAACACAAAAGGAGATAACCATCAATGGTCTTTAACATGGAGTTCAATCTTGTTTAGTCTGGCACTAGCACACTTGTCTGTTGGAGCTCAGAGTGACTGAGCTTCCTTCTTTGTAGTCATGCTCTTATTTTTAGGCACATTATCAGGGCTCTCAGCCTCCCTGTGTGCAGGAGTGGATTCCACCTATTGTGTCCTGGTCCCTGTGCACTCCTGACGACAGCTCTGGGTCTTGTTCCTGTGTTCAGATGAAAAGGATCACGTGGGACATGGCAAAGCAATGTGAGAGTCACTGGGGTGTGATGAGGGAAATCAGAGAAGGGAAAAAACACAACAGGTCTCTCATTTTCTGGATGAGCTGGGAGACTGCTGTTCATTCATTGGCAGTTTTCTACCTCTGGATTAATAATTTATTTCTATTTGCAAAGCTGATCTGAAACCCTCAGATCAGAGGGCTTCTCTGCTTTATGAAGGTTGTAGACAGCAAACTTCCTCTCCTGCAGGTTAAAAAATTTAAACTCTTTCATGCCAGCTTTGGAAATTTTTGTCATCTGTTGAAGGTGTTGAAGTGAGCATCTCTCCTTTCAAGCTAATTTCTCTCTTTTGCCCTAGGATTTTGTAAAAGAAAATGGTCACCTTTATGAAGAAGGTCACTTCATTCCTGAGGACTTTTTTAGGCACTTTAATAGCACCATTGAGGTCTACAAGGAGTTTGCAGACACGTTAGATAAGAATGACTGCATTCTGCCTTCCACAGTGGAAACACCAGAGAATGGTAAGATGACTCTCAGATGATTTTCCTGTGATCAGAGATGCTAAAGATCCTGGTATTGAACTTCCATGTCTCCTTTTCACTGCCAGTTCAACACCAAAGCTTGTGTTTCTGGCCTGAGTCGAGTTCTCTCTGGCAGTGAAACCACTGGCATCAGTCTTTAATGCAATCCAAATAACCTCACAATCCTCTGTTCTGTTTCCCTTTCCTCCCAAATACATCCTGGATTGTCTTTTCACATTGTTCTTCTTATCTTCTATTAATGCCCTGTTTGATTTATACAAGGCAGTAAAGCAGCTGCAGATTGTGCTGCTGAAAGGA
>NW_026539768.1:0-2359 GCF_027791375.1 Indicator indicator | reverse complement strand
TAGAGATAGAGATAGAGATAGAGATAGAGATAGAGATAGAGAGAGAGAGATAGAGAGATAGAGAGATAGAGATAGAGAGAGAGATAGAGATAGAGACAGAGAGATAGAGATAGAGATAGAGATAGAGAGATAGAGATAGCGAGATAGAGATACAGATAGAGATAGAGATAGAGATACAGATAGAGATAGAGATAGAGATAGAGATAGAGATAGAGATAGAGATAGAGATAGAGAGATAGAGATAGAGATAGAGATAGAGATAGAGAAGATAGAGATAGAGATAGAGAATAGAGAGATAGAGATAGAGATAGAGATAGAGATAGAGATAGAGATAGAGATAGAGATAGAGATAGAGATAGAGATAGAGATAGAGATAGAGATAGAGACAGAGATAGAGAGATAGAGATAGAAATAGAGATAGAGATAGAGATAGAGATAGAGATAGAGATAGAGATAGAGATAGAGATAGAGATAGAGATAGAGATAGAGATAGATACAGATATATCTGCTTGAGAGATACTCCAAAGGAACTGAGAGGCTCCACTAGACCTTTACTGGTATCATCCACTTCTTTTAAGGAAACTGAACAACAGTATCAGAGTGGGAGAAAGGACTTCTCTGAATCACCAGGGCACTCGAGGCAGCAAAGAGATGATGCACTTCCCAAGATATTACAGTGCAAGATCCTTTCCTTCTGCCAAATCCAATCCTCAAGGGATCACCTCCTCCTGAAGGAGTAGCCCCAAATGACACAGTACAGAAGTGCCTACTTAGGAGGAACTGGACAGTGATGGCAACTGCAGGAGGGTCCAACTCCAATCTCTAAGTTACAGCAGCCTGTGAATCCAGGCAGTTTTGCTAGGTCAGCACTATGAACTTTCTTCACTGAAGGAAGCACTGGAAGTGACCACAGACTCAAATACAGGAGTAGTGTGGCTCAGGGATGCACCTGCTCGCTGTGTGGGATCCAAGTGGCAATACAAAGCTGTAGATTGGTGCTGGGAAGACTGTCAGAGGGGAATGTGAAGGTAGTGCACAGGTGGGAGGATTGCCTGCACTCCTGTTGGCAGCAGGGAATGGTGCCACTGCTCTTCACACTGATTCCTCTGCAGCCTGTAAGGCTGCCACTGAATGGATCTGGCAGTGGGAATCTAAGCAGTGGGATGTGGGCCACACCAAAGTCTGGAGAGCTGGAGACTGGCAACAATGATTAGACATAGGCTGGTCAGGACCCTTAAAGGTAGGATGGGTAGAAGACCATGCAAAGAATTGAAGTCCTGCTGCAAAATGGAAGCAACAGGCACATCCCCTTGCTGAAATTAACATAGAGAATAAGGAATGATTGGCTGAGAGGTTACACATGAAAAGAGGCCACTGAGGGAAGACACATCTCTGAGTGTCAGTCAGCAGGCTGGCCAGTGTCCATGACAACACGGGAGATGAGTGCTTCTGAAAGGTTGGACTGATGATCCCCAGGGTCTTCTCCAACCTGGGGGATTCTGTGAATTCTTACAGCTTGTCCTCAAGGACAGACAAGGCTTAAGTCAACACAGAGTCAAACACCAGCTCAGTCTATTAGACAAGGCCAGACTCTGTGGAGTACTTGATAAATTGGTTCTATTGGGCCTTTAAAACAATCTCATGGAAAAAGGAGTATTCTGGTAGGAGCAGAAGTACTCTCAGGGTGACCCATGGCCACAGCTACCAGCACTGCCCCAGGAGCTCAGACGATTGAAGCTCTGAAGGAATGGTTTAGTAACCTACCTGAGTGTATCCAAAGTGACAACAGATCACACTTCACAGTGACTACAGTGCAAGACTGGGTGAGAAAAAGGAATTAAAGGAGTCTTCCATCCCTTACATTCTCCTCAGGCTACTGGTGTAGTTGAATGGACCAATGGCCTGATTAAAAGACAGGCTGATGTCTCATGGCACAGCTGGGACACACAGTTGGCACAGGCAGGTTTTACTGTCAAAAACTGATGGGGGATTGATGGAGACCCCAAAATTCAAGCACAGTCCCACAGAACCATGAATGGATACTGACCACATATCAAAGGGGATGAGTCCCTACCACAGATACATGTGGGCCCACCTCTAACGGTGAAGTTACCTTCACTGGCACTGTGCCCATGATGCTGGCAGAACCCAGAGGCTTCCATGCCTGGGAAGCCCTGCAATGGAATGGAAAAGTCAGCCCATGTGTGCCCAGTGGATAGTCCCTGAATTCTAACTCTGAAGCTCAGGTTCTAAACCCAGCTCAGCTCTGTGTTTTCTTACAGGACAATGATGAAGGAGTCTGCATTGCTATTTCCTTGGCAGTGGTGCCCAGGACCTTGAAGGACAAGGCAGACTCCCC
>NW_026539767.1:0-2375 GCF_027791375.1 Indicator indicator | reverse complement strand
GGTTTTGGGCTCTGTAACATTGCACTTCACCTTTTGTATCTTGCTGAATGACCTTGGACAAATAAATGCAGATCAGCTGAAGGAACAGCCTCGGTGCTGGAAGAGCTGACATGGACACAGCCTGAGCTCTGATTCTGAGATTGCTCCAAGCTGTTAAACAAAACTTCTTTTGCTCTGCTCTGTGGTAAAAAAAAAAAAAAAGGGAGAGAGAGAGGACAAAGGGGGGACAGGGGAGTGTTGGCTTAGATGGATTTTCTATCTTAGAATTTAGCTGCAAGCTGCTAGCTGGAAAAATGCTACAGAGGGTCAGTAGGCTGCAGAAAGAGAGTGGAGCCCTTCGAACAGCAGAAGACTTGCATAAATATCTGTTCTCTGGCTTCCAGCTGGCTGTGGAAAGCTGTTGTTTGAGGAGCTCTTCAAGTGCCATTGAAAATGGCAGTGTTTGTTTCTCTTGTGTAAAAATGATCCTTTCAGATGCTTATCAAGCTCTTTTTCTGCTTTCTGTAGTACTACCCCTGGCAAAGGGTCTGCTCTTTGGCAGTGACTGCTGAAACAACACAAGTCAGGCTGTAAATTAGATTATTAACGTTTTTGGTACAGCTTAATTTATAACTTGAAAAGGATCAGTGAGCTCAGAGATGTCCCAGATGGTTTTACATCCAGAAGAAAAAAAACAACCAACCACCCAACAACACAAAATAAACCCAGATAAAACTGCCCAGTGCTGTAATCCCAAAAGGAGCAGCAGATTTGAAACTTTGACCCCTACTGAAGCACGCAGAGGAACATGTTTTTGTGACAGCTCCACTGTCACAGCTATGCCAGCAGCTCTGGGAAGAGAGGCTGTGCTTGACTCTTTGGAAAGAATGTGACTAGTTCTTCTTTTGCTTTGGTCTTTTTTTGATTTTTCTTCCTCCCCCCAAACTCTCATTTCTGGTGGCTTCTACTGCCAAGTCCCTGACCTCTGAAGGTCCACTCTGATGGGCAGCAGCTAAAATGCATCTGTGGCCAGCACCGTTTCAGGCAGGTAAAACTGTGTCTCCTCTGCTGATAAGGTGTCTTTCTTCATGAGTGAGATCATCCTGGCACCTAAGCAGAGAGAAGAAAATCCAGCTGTGGAATCACAACACTTGAATCATGAAATCTGGGATTCGGATAAGCTAGGGAAATCATTTTGTTTGAACTCTATGGTTCTTATGTTCAGCTGTAGAATGACACACTGCTAAGCCCCTCACAACATGAAACACAGGCTTCTGAAACTGGAGCTTCTGTCTCACTGCTATTTCCGTGACATTGTGTCCAAATCCTAATTCTGTTTCATTCAACCTGTTCATGGCTTTTGCCACAGATCGCTCTTAGCATGTGAGTTTCTGAATCTAGAGGAGTCTTATTGCTGTATCACTCTGAGCTCAGGAAAACGTGCCAAATCACAGCTACACTGCATAAATCACATTTATAGGACTGAATCAGCCCAACTTTAATTTTCAGCAGACAGACAGCATCTGTCTGAATGCTGTATTCCAGTAAGTGTGCCTGGGAAGAGCACAGGAGCAGGCTCCATGCTCATCACAGCCCTGAGGGCACTTGCCAGCTAGCAACTAAGCATTACACAGCTGCTCCCTGCACCCAGCAGGATTTGGGGAAGAGAACTGGAAGGGTAAAAGTGAGAAAACTCATGGATTGGGATAATAATAATAGCAATAATGATAATAGTAATAATAATAATAGTAATAATGATAGTAATAATAATAATCCTAAGAAGGATAAGAAATGCAAATGAACACTATGGCTCCCCATCAGCTGACTGATGTTAATCCAGTCCTGGAGCAGCAGCCCACTGGCCAACCTGCCCTCTAGGTTTCTTGCTGAGCGTGTGGAATACCCTTGCTCAGTATGGAATACCCTTGCTGAGTACGGAACTGCCGTTGGTCAGCTGGTGTCAGCTGTCCCAGCTGTGTCTCCTCCCAGCTGCTTGTGCACCTCAGCCCTCTCACTGATGGGAGCTATGAGGAGCCTTGGCTCTTCCCAAGCACTGCTCAGCAGTAATCAAAATGTCCCTGCATTAGCAATACTGTTTCCAGCACAAAGCCAAAGCACAGCCCCATACCAGCTGCTATGAAGAAAATTAGCTCCACCCCAGCCAAAACCACCACACAGCCTTAGCAACAGACATAAAAAAACAAAGACAAGGTTGGAGCCAGGTGGGGGGTTGGTCTCTTCTCCCCAGGAGCGAGTGCTAGGAGGAGAAGAAATGGCCTCAAACTGTACCAGGGGGGGATTTACATTGGCCATTGGAGGAAAATTCTTCACTGAAAGGGTTCTCAAACACTGGCACAGGCTCCCTAGGGAGGTGGTTGAAACCCTGCCCTTGGAGG
>NW_026539766.1:0-2397 GCF_027791375.1 Indicator indicator | reverse complement strand
TTTGCTTTTGCTCTTTTGCTTTTGCTGTTGCTCTTTTCCGGTTCCTTTGCCTTTCCTCTTTTCTTCTTTTTGCTTTTGCTCTTTTGCTTTTGCTGTTGCTCTTTTCCGGTTCCTTTGCCTTTCCTCTTTTCTTCTTTTTGCTTTTGCTCTTTTGCTTTTGCTGTTGCTCTTTTCCGGTTCCTTTGCCTTTCCTCTTTTCTTCTTTTGCTTTGCTTTTGCTTGCTGTTGCTCTTTTCGGTTCCTTTGCTTTCCTCTTTTCTTCTGTTTGCTCTTTGCCTGTTGCTCTTTTCCGGTTCCTTTGCCTTTCCTCTTTTGCTTCTTTTTGCTTTTGCTGTTGCTCTTTTCCGGTTCCTTTGCCTTTCCTCTTTTCTTCTTTTTGCTTTTGCTCTTTTGCTTTTGCTGTTGCTCTTTTCCGGTTCCTTTGCCTTTCCTCTTTTCTTCTTTTTGCTTTTGCTCTTTTGCTTTTGCTGTTGCTCTTTTCCGGTTCCTTTGCCTTTCCTCTTTTCTGCTTTTTGCTTTTGCTCTTTTGCTTTTGCTGTTGCTCTTTTCCGGTTCCTTTGCCTTTCCTCTTTTCTTCTTTTTGCTTTTGCTCTTTTGCTTTTGCTGTTGCTCTTTTCCGGTTCCTTTGCCTTTCCTCTTTTCTTCTTTTTGCTTTTGCTCTTTTGCTTTTGCTGTTGCTCTTTTCCGGTTCCTTTGCCTTTCCTCTTTTCTTCTCTTTTTGCTTTTGCTCTTTTGCTTTTGCTGTTGCTCTTTTCCGGTTCCTTTGCCTTTCCTCTTTTCTTCTCTTTTTGCTTTTGCTCTTTTGCTTTTGCTGTTGCTCTTTTCCGGTTCCTTTGCCTTTCCTCTTTTCTTCTCTTTTGCTTTTGCTGTTGCTCTTTTCCGGTTCCTTTGCCTTTCCTCTTTTCTTCTTTTGCTTTTGCTCTTTGCTGCTGTTGCTCTTTTCGGTTCCTTTGCCTTTCCTCTTTTGCTTCTCTTTTGCTTTTGCTGTTGCTCTTTTCCGGTTCCTTTGCCTTTCCTCTTTTCTTCTTTTTGCTTTTGCTCTTTTGCTTTCGCTGTTGCTCTTTTCCGGTTCCTTTGCCTTTCCTCTTTTCTTCTTTTTGCTTTTGCTCTTTTGCTTTCGCTGTTGCTCTTTTCCGGTTCCTTTGCCTTTCCTCTTTTCTGCTTTTTGCTTTTGCTCTTTTGCTTTCGCTGTTGCTCTTTTCCGGTTCCTTTGCCTTTCCTCTTTTCTGCTTTTTGCTTTTGCTCTTTTGCTTTCGCTGTTGCTCTTTTCCGGTTCCTTTGCCTTTCCTCTTTTCTTCTTTTTGCTTTTGCTCTTTTGCTTTTGCTGTTGCTCTTTTCCGGTTCCTTTGCCTTTCCTCTTTTCTGCTTTTTGCTTTTGCTCTTTTGCTTTCGCTGTTGCTCTTTTCCGGTTCCTTTGCCTTTCCTCTTTTCTTCTCTTTGCTTTTGCTCTTTTGCTTTCGCTGTTGCTCTTTTCCGGTTCCTTTGCCTTTCCTCTTCTCTTCTTTTTGCTTTTGCTCTTTTGCTTTTGCTTTTGCTCTTTTCCGGTTCCTTTGCCTTTCCTCTTTTCTTCTTTTTGCTTTTGCTCTCTTGCTTTTGCTCTTTTCCGGTTCCTTTGCCTTTCCTCTTTTCTTCTTTTTGCTTTTGCTCTTTTGCTTTTGCTCTTTTCCGGTTCCTTTGCCTTTCCTCTTTTCTTCTTTTTGCTTTTGCTCTTTTCCGGTTCCTTTGCCTTTCCTCTTTTCTTCTTTTTGCTTTTGCTGTTGCTCTTTTCCGGTTCCTTTGCCTTTCCTCTTTTCTTCTTTTTGCTTTTGCTGTTGCTCTTTTCCGGTTCCTTTGCCTTTCCTCTTTTCTTCTCTTTTGCTTTTGCTGTTGCTCTTTTCCGGTTCCTTTGCCTTTCCTCTTTTCTTCTTTTGCTTTTGCTTTTGCTGTTGCTCTTTTCCGGTTCCTTTGCCTTTCCTCTTTTCTTCTTTTGCTTTTGCTTTTGCTGTTGCTCTTTTCCGGTTCCTTTGCCTTTCCTCTTTTCTTCTTTTGCTTTTGCGCTTTTGCTGTTGCTCTTTTCCGGTTCCTTTGCCTTTCCTCTTTTCTTCTCTTTGCTTTTGCTCTTTTGCTGTTGCTCTTTTCAGGTTCCTTTGCCTTTCCTCTTTTCTTCTTTTTGCTTTTGCTCTTTTGCTGTTGCTCTTTTCCGGTTCCTTTGCCTTTCCTCTTTTCTTCTTTTTGCTTTTGCTCTTTTGCTGTTGCTCTTTTCCGGTTCCTTTGCCTTTCCTCTTTTCTTCTTTTTGCTTTTGCTCTTTTGCTGTTGCTCTTTTCCGGTTCCTTTGCCTTTCCTCTTTTCTTCTTTTTGCTTTTGCTCTTTTGCTGTTGCTCTTTTCCGGTTCCTTTGCCTTTCCTCTTTTCTTCTTT
>NW_026539765.1:0-2402 GCF_027791375.1 Indicator indicator | reverse complement strand
TATTCCAGGTGAGGTCTCAGCAGGGCAGAGTAGAGTGGGAGGAGAACCTCCCTGGCTCTGCTGGACACACTCCTCTGAATGGCCCCCAGGACCCCATTGGCCTTCTTGGCCAATGTGACTGATCTGGACCAGATGCTTTGGGGATGGCAGCCCTGCAGCCCTTTGCAGGTGCCTCTGTTTTGTGGTTGCAGGTGGGGAACTGCAGTATTCACATGGTGAGGGTTTTTTTGTGTCTAGCTTCCCAGGGTGGAGTGAATGCTTGAAATGCAGCCTCTCCTTGGGCTCTGTCAGCACTCAGCACTTGGAGTATTTGAGAGGGAAGCTTTGTGGCTCTGCTGCCAACAAACCTGACTGCTCTGGCTTTTATGTTGAGAACTGGAATCAGCAGCATGCATGCGACATTTTTGGGTTTGCTGTTTCAGTAGTTTTATTGATTTCTAAATACATCTGTAGAGTGGATTTGTACAGTCACACACACAAAGTCAGGCTTGAGGGGTTTGTTTTGTTTTGGGGGAGGTGTGTGCATCTCAGCTCCCAGAAACAAGCAATCAATGTTCAAACCTCAGGTAGTGAACAAAAGGAAACTAAATTCTACTGTGAGGTGTCCCTGCCCATGGCAGGAGGGGTTGGAACTAGACGATCCTTGTGGTCCCTTCCAAACCTGATTCTATGATTCTGTGATTCTGTGATTCTGTGATTCTATGATTCTGTGATTCTAAATCTCTGGGCTGTGAAGAAAAGCCTGAAAGCCAATGAACAGTTCACAATCCAGAAGGCAATCAGGTGTGAACTCAGGAGTAATGTTTTGGTCTAGGTGTCCTCCTTATTGTACAGCAAGACAGGATTGTGACTGCATGCTGCAAGAGCTTGAGGACTAGATGATCCTTGTGGTCCCTTCCAACCCTGACTGATTCTATGATTCTATGATTCTATAACTGGCTGAAGGAACCTACAGAGTCTGGCTTCCTGCCTTTGATACCCACAGAGGGGGCGCTGGTTGGCAAGCAGCTGAAGAGAAGCCAGCAGTGTGCCCAGGTGGCCAAGAAAGCCAAAGGCTGGGATTAGAAATGCTGTGTCCAGCAGGAGCAGGCAGGGGATTGTCCCCTGGGACTCAGCTCTGGGGAGGCCATACCTGGAGTGTTGTGTCCAGTTTGGGGCACCTGAATCCAAGAGAGATGTGGAGGTGCTGGAGGGAGTGCAGAGGAGGGCAAGGAAGCTGGGAAGGGCCTGAAGAAGAAATGTGATGAAGAGCAAGTGAAGGAGCTGGGGCTGGTTAGTGTGAAGCAGAGGAGGCTGAGGGGAGACCTCCTGGCTCTCTGCAGCTCCCTGAAAGGAGGTTGTGGAGAGGTTGGTGCTGCTCTCTTCTCACAGCTCATTAGCCAGAGAAGAAGAGGGAACAGCCTCAAGCTGCAGCAGGGCAGGGTCAGACTGGACAGGAGGAAGAATTTTTCCCCCTCAAGAGTGGTCAGGGATTGGAATGTGCTGGGCAGGGAGGTGGTGGAGTCCCCAAGCCTGGCTGTGTTTGAAGGTGGTTTGGCTGTGGTGCTTGGGGCTGTGGTTTAGGGGTGAGCCTTGCAGAGTAGGGTTGTGGGTTGGACTTGGTGATCCTGAGGGGCTTTTCCATCCTGAATGGTTCTGTGGTTCTGTGATAAACCTGGTGCAATGTTTCTGGGAGAGCTGCTGCTCAGGGACTGGCTGGTCCTGGTGCTGGTGAGAGATTCTTTCAGTTTGTATCACTTGTCCCCCTTGGGTTTTCTTCCTCTCTCTCTGTTATTTTCCTTTTCATTAAAATTCATCATTATCACTGCTTCAATAACTAACCTGCCTTATCTCAATGCACAACTCTGCTCTCTTTTACCCTTCTGACTCTCTCCCCCATTCCACTGGTGGGGATCAAGCCAGCAGCTGTGTGGTGCTGGGTTTCTGGCTAGGGTGAAACCACTACAACAACACAGCAGTGGGCTGGAAGTCCTGCTGTGAGCCCAAGAGGCTGCATGCCCAGCCCTGGAGAACCAGCCACTGCTGGCTACAGGCAGCAGCTTTCCAAGGGCAGTGCAAGCAGGTTCTCCTCCCCCTCTCCTCTGCCCTGCTGAGACCTCACCTGGAATATTGCATCCAGGTCTGGGCTCTCCAGTTCAGGAGGAACAGGGATCTGCTGGAGACAGTCCAAGGGAGGGCTGCAAGGATGCTGAAGGGACTGGAGCACTGCCTGGGGAGGAAAGGCTGAGAGCCCTAGGGGTGTTTAATCTGGAGAGGAGAAGGCTGAGAGGGGATCTGATCAATGTCTATCAATAGCTGAGGGCTGAGGGTCAGGAAGGAAGGGACAGGGACAGCCTCTGCTCACTTGTGCCCTGGGATGGGGCAAGGGGCAGTGGAAGGAAACTGCAGCACAGGAGGTTCCA
>NW_026539764.1:0-2414 GCF_027791375.1 Indicator indicator | reverse complement strand
GGTGGGTTTGGAAAGATCAGAGGAGTTCTTTGCTCTTAAGGATCCAGCTTCAGGTTCTAATTATCACAATTTAGAAGTCAACTAGCTGTTCTCATGGGTCATATGCACAACATAAGCCCATAGGAAACATGACTGCATGATAACTGAACTCTTGAATAAGGATGTTTGGCCTTTGCATAAGTGCCAAGCAAAGGGATTTAGTTTAAAATGATTGCAGTGAGTTTAAGTTATGATAGAGTTCATGACATGTGCCATGCAGCTGCCAGTGCTTCTGATCAGTAACCAGTGCTCAGCTGATGATACAGGAACTTTAATTGGGTGATTAATTCCAACCTTCAGTTGGTTGACTGTAAATCTGATTTTCCCTGCCTGGCTCAGGTGCACAGCCTTACCAAACTGAAAGTCACAGGTTTGGTGAGCAGTGGGAGGAAAACTTTTTCTGTTAATTCAGTGCAAAATAGGTGCTTCTCTTTTCTAGACACCCAGGTACTGCCTGCTGCAGCTCAGGGCAGGTTTGGTCATGTCTTGATCCCAACAGCTCCTCCAGGCCAACCCCTGCAAAAGAACAAAATTCCTCCTGCATTGAATCAGGTTCTAGAGAGCCTATCTTTGTTGACTGCACTATGAAGCTGTAGAACTGAAAACCTCTGTGCTAGATATCCTTCCTGCCAAAAAACCCAACAAAACCATGCTGTGAAGAAATCTGATACAGATCTCAGTGGCAACAGGAATCATGCTCACCACATCACTACCCAAGGCCCTGGCTAGCTGAAGGTAGTAGGTTGAGGAGTTGCATCATGCAGCAGACATGGGGTTGGGATTTACCAGCTTCATGATCCTGACATAATCCAACATGGCTATCTGTCAATGATCAAGTGCAGCTTGATCTGACTTAAGAGGAAAGAGTTGTAGGCTGTCTGCAGTCACTAGAGAATGCTCTGAACCTTGCCTTCAAACTCAGACTCACCTAGAAGACTTGTGATGAGGCCATGTTAAATGAAAGGAAAATAATCATTGATTCTTTATTTATTTCTATGTGTATAAATAAATATATATATATAAAATGAATTGTTGCTTATGTGGAAGACTCCAGCTCTCCAAGCATTCAAAATCTTAGCCACTGGCATTGCAAGCTACAAAGCTTCAGGTGATCTGTCAGGATGGTATATTTGTCCAAAAAAGCTTTGCAAAGCACCTGACGTTCACCTGTCACTCAGAAGTGGCAGCAACTTTGACAGCTACAGAAATTTTATTACACCTCCAGAGCTCCATGCTTTCCAGCTGCTTTCAGGGCTCAGGATTCTGTTGAAGGATGTATTTGTTGAAGGGTCCATTTGTCTGGCAAATGGCAATGATCTGCCACAAATGTGTTTGGTTTTGAGAAGCTACCAGTATCATCCTGACACCAGACTGAAAGAAGTCCCCTGACAAGGCTTGGATTCACAAGATCATGGTTTCCATGAAACACTTAGCACTTGGATAAAAACAGAAGTTCCAGAAAGGAAAGGGCAAAATACTTCAAGCAGTTGGAGTTCCCATGTCTAAGAGTTTGTTTCTCAAGATGCTCTTTGGGGTAGATTCGGATGGCAAGAAAAGTTTTAAATGCTCAACAACTTACTGGAATGAGTCATGTCTGACAGGAAACAAGGCAGGGATAAACTCAAATGAGGCTGTGGGAAGCAGCATGCTGGAAATCCTGCTTTCATGCAGGACAAAGCACAGAATGGAAAGCTCTGAGCCCTCACAGTCCTCCTCAACTCAGTGTGCTGAGGGGCTGCTGCTGGTGGTGTTTCTTCTGGCACATCATCAATGTCTCGGTTGAGGTCTTGCTGGGTGATGACCGCAGCCTGATGTGTGATGTCCACAGATTGGTGTGGGATATCCTCCACAATGCGTTGATCTGAGCCCAGGAAAATGTCCTGGCTGGCCGTGGAGCTGCACTCCTCCTCCTCCTTCACTGTGCCAACCTGCTCACCAAGCACAGGTGACTTACAAGTCTCTTTCTCTTGCTCTTCTGGTGCAAGAGCAGGAGGAGCTGCATGTGTCTCCTCAGCCAAGGGACACTGGGGCTCAGAGTCCTGTAGAGCTGCTCCCAGTGCTTTGGCAGCCCCAAGGTTCCTCCTCACTTTGGGCCATGTCTTCTTCTTTCTGGTTTTTCATGATCATGACCCTGTGGTCATGACCCAAGCTCACCACGCTGCTCACAAGGAAGTTCTTTCTTTCAAGTAAAAAGTCCTGACTGGCTGTGGGGCTGAGTGGGGCAGGAGCCTGGCTCTCAGGAGGCTCTTCATGAGCTCTGTCCATGGTGAATGATGTCAGTGGCAGGGCCTCAGGGAGCCCCACTGGTGCACGAGACCTGCTCTGCACTTGCAGTTCTCCAGCTGCCAGCTCTGGGTCTGGCATGCTGGATGCAG
>NW_026539762.1:0-2495 GCF_027791375.1 Indicator indicator | reverse complement strand
ATGAGGATGATCAGAGGGCTGGAGCTCCTCTGCTATGAGGACAGACTGAGAGAGTTAGGGCTGTTCAGTCTGGAGAAGAGAAGGCTCTGAGGAGACCTTCTTGTGGCCTTCCAGTATCTGAAGGGGGCCTACAGGAAAGCTGGGGAGGGACTCTTTAGGGTGTCAGGTAGTGATAGGACTAGGGGGGATGGAACAAAAATAGAAATGGGTACATTCAAATTGGATCTTAGGAAGAAGTTCTTCTCCAAGAGCGTGGTTAGACACTGGAACAGGTTGCCCAGGGAGGTGGTGGAAGCCCCATCCCTGGAGGTTTTTAAGGCCAGACTAGATGTGGCTCTGAGCAACCTGGTCTAGAGGGAGGTGTCCCTGCCCATGGCAGGGGGGTTTGGAACTAGATGATCCTTGACGTCCCTTCCAACCCTAACAATTCTATGATTCTATTAAAAATTAAACCAAAACAAACCAAAACAACCCAGTAATGTTGTTGTCAAGCCCTCCCCTGGTTTTGTTTGCTTGCTGAAATGTTGCTGCAGATCCTTGATCCTCAATGCAAAGAAGCCCAAGGGTGTCCACCCTGCTCCCAGTGCTGATTCCCACACCTGGCATCTGTCACTGCTCCTCAGCTTTACCTTGGTGATTTTATTGAGACAGGGGCACTTTCTGCTGCTGAATTCAGCTGGATTCCCAAGGCAGGAGGTGTTTATTCAAACACCAATTAGACCTTGGTCTCTCATCAATCACAACACCTCTAATTCATGCATGGATGCAAGCCGCATCCGAGGGCTGTGCATGGCTGAGTGATCTCAGTCAGGTTGCCGCTCTCCCAGTATCACCTTAGCTCAGGCCTGCAGACAAGCAGGGTTTGGTTAGCCATGTGTGATGTTTTTAAAAGCTCCAACACTTCTTTCTTTTGTTTGTTTTGTTTTGTTTTGTTTTGTTTTGTTTTGTTTCCTTGGAAGGAGGACACTTGCTTCACAAGGCTGGAAATGAAAGTGAGCATGGAGATGAGGTTAGAGCCAGGTGGGGGTTGGTCTCTTCTCCCAAGGAACAAGAGACAGGACAAGAGGAAGTGGCCTCAAGCTCCCCCCCAGGAAAGGTTTAGGTTGGACATGAGGAACAATTTTTACCCAAAAGGGTTGTCAAGCCCTGGAACAAGCTGCCCAGGGCAATGGTGGAATCCCCATTCCTGGAGGGGTTTCAAAGCCATGGAGATGTGATGCTGAGGGACATGGTTTAGTGGTGATCTGGCAGTGCTGGGTTCATGGTTGGACTCCATGACCTTAAAGGTCTCTTCCACCCAAAACGATTCTGTAAGAGCATCAGTCCCACAGGCACTCAGGTGATAGGACACTCATAGGATGGAGGAGATGGGGAGCTGGCCAAGGGCTGGCCATGGAGGCTGCCTGGCTCAAGGTGGTGGCCACCCTGTTCTCATCTCCCGTGGCAGTGTTGTTCATTCCTTCTCAAGAGGGGGTCAGTTGCTGCAGCTGACCACAGCAGAAGAGATGAAGTGTGGAAGGAACAGCAAAGCCTGAGAACTGCTGAGAGGATCAAGTCATGGGAACAAGGACAAAGAAAAGGAATGTGAAATAGGATTTGTGGGCTGTTTATCCCTACCTAAGCTCTACAAAATCCAAACTCCATCCTAGCTGAGATGGGCTCAGCTGGGGCTAGGGGCTGTGTGCCATTTCCCACAATAAAAACTCTTGCTGGCTTTGCTTTGAGGTCCCTGTGCTAATTTGGTTTCATACCCTAACTTCTCCCTGGTGTTCTGCACACCGTCGATTCCTCTTCACAGGGATTTCCCATTCCCTTGGAATGTGTTTGCTGGGAAAGTGGGAGAAGGGAAGAGAAACTCTGTCTGGCTGATGGTTTGTGTGTCAATTATACATCAGAGGCTTTGCTGCTTCTTCAGAAGCTTCTAATAATAATAATTATAATTAGGGCACTGGGAAAGAAATGTGCTGAGATCAGGGAGAAAAGCAGGAAAGCCAGGCCAGAATTAATTAGCCCCTTTTATCTAAGAATCTCAAAGCATTTAGACATTAATTAATGAATTCTGTGGTTGCATTAGCATGGTGTTGGGTTGCTGCTGGAATGGGAGCCACTCATTGGGGCTCAGCACCCATCGTCGCTCAGCCATAGGTCCTGGGTTGGTGCTGCTGCAGATGCTTCCCTCTCACTGTGAAACACAAGAGAAACATCCTTGTTTTTTTCCCTGTCACTCTGTCTGTCACCCTGAGAGCACCCAAAACTGGGATGAGAAGCATCCCATGTAGCAGTGGGACTGAGTAGATTTACACTGCTGGGAACTGTGCAAATCATAGAACGGTTTGGGTTGGAAGGGACCTTGAAGATCATCCAGGTTATTCATCCGCTTTTGGTGCACAGGGGACATGCATCTTCTGGGCTGATGGGGATTTGAAGGGGGCTACAAGAAAGGTGGGGAAGGACTTTTTACAAGGGCCTGTAGAGATAGGATGATGTATTTATCA
>NW_026539761.1:0-2497 GCF_027791375.1 Indicator indicator | reverse complement strand
TAGTAGGGAATGTGGAATATCCACTCAATGCCGTGCTCTTTGGCCCAGTTTTTTACAAGATTGTTCTTGAAGTGAGTTCCATTGTCCGACTCAATCCTCTCTGGAGTTCCGTGTCTCCACAGGATTTGTCTCTCCAGACCAAGAATGGTGTTACGTGCAGTTGCATGAGGAACTGGGTAAGTTTCCAGCCATCCAGTGCTTGCCTCTACCATAGTCAGCACATACTGCTTACCAGATGGAGAACGAGGTAGAGTGATGTAGTCAATCTGCCAGGCTTCACCATACTTGTACTTGGACCATCGGTCACCGTACCACAAGGGCTTGATCCGCTTTGCCTGCTTAATAGCAGCACAAATGTCACAGTCATGGATGACTTGTGTGATAGCATCCATGGAAATGTCAATGGATCTGTCACGAGCCCATCGGTAGGTTGCATCTCTGCCTTGATGTCCTGACGAGTCATGGGCCCACCGAGCTAAGAACAGCTCACCTCGGTGTTTCCAGTCAAGATCAGGATCAGGATCAGAGTTTGTGTCCACCTGGGAAACTCTTGCAGCTAGATCTGCCTGATGGTTGTGTTGTTGTTCCTCAGTAGCTTTGCTCTTAGGAATGTGAGCATCGATGTGTCTCACTTTCGCTGGGATTCTCTCAATATGAGCAGCAATGTCTTGCCACAGATCTGCAGCCCAGATTGGCTTTCCTTTCCTCTGCCAGCCATTCTTCTTCCAGTCTTTCAGCCAACCCCACAAGGCATTGGCTACCATCCACGAGTCAGTGTAGAGATAAAGCTTTGGCCATCTCTCACGTTCAGCTATGTTAAGAGCTAGCTGGACAGCTTTTACCTCTGCAAATTGACTGGATTCTCCTTCTCCATCTCTCGCTTCTGCAACTCTGCGCGTTGGACTCCACACTGCAGATTTCCATCTCCGCCTGTTCCCAACAAGACAACAGGAACCGTCTGTGAACAAAGCATATCTCTTTTCATCATCAGACAGATCACTGTAAGGAGGAGCTTCCTCAGCACGAGTTACTCTCTCCTCTGGAGGTTTTGCACAGCTTGTGCCTTCTGGCCAGTTTGTGATCACCTCCACCAAACCAGGCCTTTCGAGATTTCCCATTCGAGCTCGCTGTGTTATCAGAGCCATCCACTTAGACCAGGTAGCATCTGTTGCATGATGTGGTGAAGAGCCTTTGCCCTTGAACATCCAATTCAGAACTGGCAATCTAGGAGCTAGAAGAAGTTGTGACTCAGTTCCAATCACTTCCGAAGCAGCTTTCACTCCTTCATAAGCAGCTAAAATCTCTTTCTCTGTTGGAGTGTAGTTTGCCTCTGAGCCTCTGTAGCCACGACCCCAGAAACCAAGAGGACGTCCTCATGTCTCCCCTGGAGCTCTTTGCCATAAGCACCAGGTTGGACCATTGTCACTCGAGGCTGTGTACAGAATGTTCTTAATGTCTGGACCAGTTCGGACAGGTCCCAGACCCATCGCTTGGACTACCTCTCACTTGATCTGGTCAAAGGCTGCTTGTTGCTCAGGACCCCATAGGAAACTGTTTCTCTTTCGAGTCACATCATACAGAGGTTTCACATTCTGACTGTATCCAGGAATGTGCAGTCTCCAAAATCCCACTATGCCTAAGAAACGCAGAGTTTCTTTCTTGTTGATGGGATTTGCCATGGTGGAGACTCTGTTTATCACATCCATCGGGATGTGACGGCGACCATCTTGCCACCGCACTCCCAGAAACTGGATTTCTCTGGCAGGTCCTTTCACCTTGTCTCGCTTGATAGCCAAACCAGCTTGCAAGAGAATGTCAATGATTTTGTTACCTTTCTCGAAGACTTCTTCAGCAGTCTCACCCCAGACGATGATGTCATCGATGAACTGAATGTGTTCTGGAGCTCCACCTTTCTCCAAAGCATCATGGATCACTGCATGGCAGATGGTTGAACTGTGAATCCACCCCTGGGGCAAACGATTGAATGTGTACTGAATGCCTCTCCAGGTGAAAGCAAACTGAGGCCTGCATTCCTCTGCTATGGGAATAGAGAAGAAAGCATTAGCAATGTCTATGGTAGCATACCATTTGGCCTGCTTGGATTCCAGCTCTCATTGGAGTTCCATCATGTCTGGTACAGCTGCACTCATGGGTGGAGTTACTTCATTCAAGGCACGGAAATCAACTGTCAGACGCCACTCTCCATTCTGCTTTCTCACAGGCCAGATTGGACTGTTGAAAGGTGAATGAGTTTTGCTGATGACCTTCTGAGTCTCCAACTGACGAATCAAGTTTTGAATGGGCACCAAAGAGTCACGGTTAGTTCTGTATTGTCTGTGATGCACAGTTTGAGAAGCAACTGGCAGCTTTACATCCTCTATCTTATGTTGTCCCACAACTGCAGATTCATCTGAAAGCTCAGGTCTAATAGACAATTTCAATTTTCCTCCATCAATTTCTATAGTTGCTATTCCAAAAGCCCATTTGTAACCTTTAG
>NW_026539760.1:0-2504 GCF_027791375.1 Indicator indicator | reverse complement strand
TTTTTTGCTTTTGCTCTTTTCCATTTCCTTTGCCTTTCCTCTTTTCTTCTTTTTGCTTTTTCTTTTGCTCTTTTCCATTTCCTTTGCCTTTCCTCTTTTCTTCTTCTTGCTTTTGCGCTTTTTCTTTTGCTATTCTCCATTTCCTTTGCCTTTCCTCTTTTCTTCTTTTTGCTTTTGCTCTTTTTCTTTTGCTCTTTTCCATTTCCTTTGCCTTTCCTCTTTTCTTCTTTTTGCTTTTTCTTTTTCATTTGCTCTTTTCCATTTCCTTTGCCTTTCCTCTTTTCTTCTTTTTGCTTTTGCTCTTTTGCTTTTGCTCTTCTCCATTTCCTTTGCCTTTCCTCTTTTCTTCTTTTTGCTTTTGCTCTTTTGCTTTTGATCTTCTCCATTTCCTTTGCCTTTCCTCTTTTCTTCTTTTTGCTTTTGCTCTTTTGCTTTTGCTCTTCTCCATTTCCTTTGCCTTTCCTCTTTTCTTCTTTTTGCTTTTGCTCTTCTCCATTTCCTTTGCCTTTCCTCTTTTCTTCTTTTTGCTTTTGCTCTTTTGCTTTTGCTCTTCTCCATTTCCTTTGCCTTTCCTCTTTTCTTCTTTTTGCTTTTGCTCTTTTGCTTTTGCTCTTCTCCATTTCCTTTGCGTTTCCTCTTTTCTTCTTTTTGCTTTTGCTCTTTTGCTTTTGCTCTTCTCCATTTCCTTTGCCTTTCCTCTTTTCTTCTTTTTGCTTTTTCTCTTTTTCTTTTTCTTTTGCTCTTTTCCATTTCCTTTGCCTTTCCTCTTTTCTTCTTTTTGCTTTTTCTCTTTTTCTTTTTCTTTTCCTCTTTTCCATTTCCTTTGCCTTTCCTCTTTTCTTCTTTTTTCTTTTTCTCTTTTTTTTTTCTTTTGCTCTTTTTTGCATTTCCTTTGCCTTTCCTCTTTTCTTCTTTTTGCTTTTGCTCTTTTTCTTTTTCTTTTGCTCTTCTCCATTTCCTTTGCCTTTCCTCTTTTCTTCTTTTTTCTTTTTCTCCTTTTCTTTTTCTTTTACTCTTTTCCATTCCTCTTTTCTTCTTTTTGCTTTTTCTCTTTTTTTTTCTTTTGCTCTTTTCCATTTCCTTTGCCATTCCTCTTTTCATCTTTTTTCTTTTTCTCTTTTTTTTTTCTTTTGCTCTTTTCCATTTCCTTTGCCTTTCCTCTTCTTTTTGCTTTTTCTCTTTTTTTTTCTTTTGCTCTTTTCCTTTTCCTTTCCTCTTTTCTTCTTTTTTCTTTTTCTCTTTTTCTTTTTCTTTTGCTCTTTTCCATTTCCTTTTCCTTTCCTCTTTTCTTCTTTTTTCTTTTTCTTTTTCTTTTTCTTTTGCTCTTTTCCATTCCCTTTTCCTTTCCTCTTTTCTTCTTTTTTCTTTTTCTCTTTTTCTTTTTCTTTTGCTCTTTTCCATTCCTCTTTTCTTCTTTTTGCTTTTTCTCTTTTTTTTCTTTTGCTCTTTTCCATTTCCTTTTCCTTTCCTCTTTTCTTCTTTTTGCTTTTTCTCTTTTTCTTTTTCTCTTGCTCTTTTCCTTTTCCTTTTCCTTTTCTTTTCCTCTTTTCTTCTTTTTGCTTTTTCTCTTTTTCTTTTTCTTTTGCTCTTTTCCTTTTCCTTTTCCTTTCCTCTTTTCTTCTTTTTGCTTTTTCTCTTTTTCTTTTTCTTTTGCTCTTTTCCTTTTCCTTTTCCTTTCCTCTTTTCTTCTTTTTGCTTTTTCTCTTTTTCTTTTTCTTTTGCTCTTTTCCTTTTCCTTTCCTCTTTTCTTCGTTTTGCCTTTTCTCTTTTTCTTTTTGTTTTGTTCTTTTCCTTTTCCTTTTCCTTTCCTCTTTTCTTCTTTTTGCTTTTTCTATTTTTCTTTTTCGTTTGCTCTTTTCCTTTTCCTTTTCCTTTCCTCTTTTCTTCTTTTTGCTTTTTCTTTTTCTTTTGCTCTTTTCAATTTCCTTTGCCTTTCCTCTTTTCTTCTTTTTGCTTTTTCTCTTTTTCTTTTTCTTTTGCTCTTTTCCTTTTCCTTTCCTCTTTTCTTCGTTTTGCCTTTTCTCTTTTTCTTTTTGTTTTGTTCTTTTCCTTTTCCTTTTCCTTTCCTCTTTTCTTCTTTTTGCTTTTTCTATTTTTCTTTTTCGTTTGCTCTTTTCCTTTTCCTTTTCCTTTCCTCTTTTCTTCTTTTTGCTTTTTCTTTTTCTTTTGCTCTTTTCAATTTCCTTTGCCTTTCCTCTTTTCTTCTTTTTGCTTTTTCTCTTTTTCTTTTTCTTTTGCTCTTTTCCTTTTCCTTTTCCTTTCCTCTTTTCTTCGTTTTGCCTTTTCTCTTTTTCTTTTTGTTTTGTTCTTTTCCGTTTCCTTTGCCTTTCCTCTTTTCTTCTTTTTGCTTTTTCTCTTTTTCTTTTTCTTTTGCTCTTTTCCTTTTCCTTTTCCTTTCCTCTTTTCTTCTTTTTTCTTTTTCTCTTTTTCTTTTTCTTTTGCTCTTTTCCATTTGCCTTTTCCTTTCCTCTTTTCTTCTTTTTGCTTTTTCTTTTTCTTTCTTT
>NW_026539759.1:0-2513 GCF_027791375.1 Indicator indicator | reverse complement strand
CGGGCACACTGCTGGCTCCTGTTCAGCCAGTTATCAACCATGACTCTTTAATCTATCTTACCAATAACAGAGGAAAATATTACTCTTTCACACAGAGCACCTACAAGCCTTGAACGTATTTTTCAAAAGGATGGTTTAGCTTACTCTAGTTTAGTCCCTTTCCAAAATCCACACAAGATCTCTACAACCTTTTTTGTTGAGAATACAAAACAAAATCTCCTACTACTTCTGAATATATCTGGAACAATTCTAGAAAGCTAAGAGAATAATAAATATATTCTATGTTAACTAACTAATCAAGGTTGGAACCTCACTGAGCTTCTCTCTTCCTCATAGCTAAAGAATGGAGGGCACAGATAGGAAAAGAAATAAAAACATTAAAAGCAGAGGATTAAATAGTTGTGAAGAATCACCTAAAATTTCACAGTCTCACAGTATATCAGAGGTTGGAAGGGACCTCCAGAGATCATCAGGTCCAACCCCCCTGCCAGAGCAGCATCACTTAGGGGAGTCTGCACAGGAATGCATCCAGGTGGGGTTGGAAAGGCTCCAGAGAAGGAGACTCCACAACCCCCCTGGGCAGCCTGTGCCAGGGCTCTGTCACCTCACTGGAAAGAAGTTTCTCCTCATGTTGAGTTGAAATCTTCTCTGTTCAAGTTTGAACCCATTGTTCCTTGTCTTATCACTGCGCACCACCCAAAAGAGCCTGGCCCCCTCCCCTTGACACCCACCCCTCACATATTGATAGACATTGATCAGATCCCCTCTCAGTCTTCTCTTCTCCAGACTAAACACCCCCAGGGCTCTCAGTCTGTCTTCACAGGGGAGATGCTCAAGTCCCCAAATCATCCTCATGACTCTAATTTGGAACTTTTGTGGAAGTTTGTCAATCAACTCCAAGCCCTCTTTTAAAGTCTATGATGATTACTAAGAGCATTTTTCTTAATGTGTTTCAAATCTCATGTTAATTTAAAAAAAACCAAAGAAATCCAAGTGGAATTGAAGGCGTTTATTATTCAGAAGAACAAAAGCTTCTCAAAGTTCATAAATGCTTCTTTCCACTTTTCCAGGCACCTACCAGTTCAGCTCTCCTGAGTCTGCACAACCTGGGACTCCTCTTGGCAGAATTAAAGCTAATGACCCTGATGTGGGTGAAAATGCAGAGACTGAGTACAGCATCTCCAGCGGGGATGGATCAGACATGTTTGATATCATCACTGACAAGGACACGCAGGAAGGGATTATAATTGTCAAAAAGGTTTATTTTTCCTCCCTTTCTTTTATATGTACTTAGCTCTCCAGGTATTATGGTTGCTTTTCTTCTGCCAGGGGAAAGAAGGATAGATCTCACAAGGGGTCAGGATGCCAAAGAGTCGTTGTATTAGTTTTGTTCTTCTCTTTCTTCAGCAGGTATTTGTTATTTTCAAGTCTCAAGGGAAATTTGCTGGCATGTCACTTCACATAGAGCAATATTTCAGGGGCTGTTGTCTGTTCAATAGATATACTCTCACACACAGCACTTCCAAATCAGGGCTGTGAAAACCTGGAAGGGTTCACTTCACAGTGGGTTTCACCAGCTGAATGCTCCAATAAGGCTACCAAGGGCTGGAGGCTCACCTGAAGTTTGATGAACTTCCAGCTCCAAAGCTGAAGTGCCCAACAGTCACACACCTCCAGTACCTAAAATCCATCTTGCTTTAAATCCAACCTGAGTGAATTTTATCTTGTTACACATTCTGTCAATGGAAGTCCAAAGAGGCAAGATATAGGCAGAAATTTAATTCCAAATGCCATCTCTGGCAGACCTATTGGTTGTCTTTTAGTGTTCAGGCTGTTAAGATTATTTTTGGTTCTATTCTTACTGAACCTATCAGAAACAACTAACTGATGTCTGTATGTATAAAAGATAGATCTACACACATGCCTGGAAGCACTTCTCTGCGTGCATGCATCTATATGTCTGCACATGTGAATGTATTTATCCATATGGATATGTGTAATATAAATATCACATAGACTGGAAATCAGATGGCATAGTTTTTCTTTTCACTCTAGGGCCATGAAAGAGCTGTGAGTTGCTCCTGTCCTTGCCAAGTGGTTGAGGGTAGATGGTAGTAGGGGAGGAATAAATGAAAAGGCAACAGGGCATTGAAGAGCTGGGATAATTCCTAGGATGATAGAATCACAGAATTGTTAGGGTTGGAAGGGACCTCAAGGATCATCTAGGTCCAACCCCACTGCCATGGGCTGGGACACCTCCCACTAGATCAGGTTGCTCAGAGCCACATCCAGCCTGGCTGCAAAAAACCTCCAGGGATGAGGCTTCTACCACCTTCCTGGGCAACCTGTTCCAGTGTCTCGCCACCCTCATGGGGAAGAACTTCTTCCTAACATCCAATCTTCCCACCCATTTCTATTTTTTTCCATTCCCCCTAGTCTTATAATTACCTGACCCTCCCCAGCTTTCTTGTAGCCCCCTTCAGACACTGGAAGACCAGAAGGAGGCCTTCTCT
>NW_026539758.1:0-2517 GCF_027791375.1 Indicator indicator | reverse complement strand
CATCCCACTAGAGACTGGGCCCCAGCTCAGTCCAAACTGGGTCCCTTTAAGCCCCAGTCCCTTAACTGGGTTCCACTGATCCCCTCCCAGTACAGACTTGGCCTCAATTCTGTACAGAGTGGATCCCTGGTCCCCTTCCAGGAGTGACTGTGTCCATAACAGTACAAACTGCACATCTGACCCCATCCCATTATGGTCTGGGTCCTGGCCCAGTCCTAGTAGTGTCCCTTTCAGCCCTCCAAGGACAGACTAAGCCTTATCCCACTACAAACTGGATGCCTTTATCTCCTCCCAGTGTAACAACTCAGTCTAACCTGGGTTCCTTTAAGCCCTCCCAGGAAAGCCCTCCCAGGAAGTACAGGGCAGGTCCTGGTCTAAACTGAACCCTTTCCTCCATCCCAGTATAACCTGGACTCCATTCCTGTCCAAAGTGGATCCCATTGAAATCTTCAAGGGCAGACTTGGCCTTGTCCCAGTTTCATTTGCTCCCCTGATCCCATCCCAGTACAGACAAGGCTTCAATCTAGTACACACTGCATCCCCTTCACCCTCCCAGTACTGACTGGATCCCTCCAGATGGATAATGGACACTCTGACCTCCTCCCAGGACAGACTCTACTCCTTCCCAGTAGTAACTGCATCCCTTGGCACCATCCCACTTCAGTCTGGGACCTTTTGCAGTGCAACTCAGATTTCCTTATCCCCTCCTAGTCTAGACTGGGCCATGTGCCAGTAGAAACTGGTTTGCTTTTCCCCCTCCCAGGCTGGATTTGGCTCAGTACCACTACTGATTGATATTGTAGCCCACTCCCTGTACAGAATGGGCTTCCTCCCAGTTCTGACAGGATCCCTTGGGGCTTCCTACTGCAGTCTCTGACACCTCCCAGTAAAACCTGATCCCAAGGCCTCTCCCAGTAAAGACTGCCCCCACTCCTAATACAATCTGAATGCCCCAGTCCTGCCCCAGAACAGCCTAGGCCTTGTCCCAGTGCAAACCTCACCCTCTGATCTCCTCCTGGGACATACTGGGACTTATCCCAGCACAAACTCCTTTCATTTGCCTCCTCCCAGTACAGACTGAGTCCCTTCCCACCATAAACTGGATTGCTTTAACCTCTCTCAGCACAGCCTGGCCTCTCTCCCAATGTAAACTGCATTCTCACACACCTTCCCCATACACACTTGGCCCCATCCCATTACAAACAGCATCCCCTCATCCCCTCCACTACGTCCTGCTCCCCTCACACTCTTTCTGGCCACTGGCTCCAAGCCTCATCCTTACCCCCTGCTCCTGCCCTGCCTTCAGGGCCCTGCTCTCACCCACACCTCACCTCACCTCTTCCTGCTCAGCCCATCCCAAACCCACTCCCGCCCCTGACTCTGCCTCCACTGCTCACCCTGGACCCAGCCTTTACCTTCATCACAGACCCCTTGGCTTTAACCCCAGGCCCAGCCCAGCCCCAAACCAAGCCCTGCCCCTCAGAGCTGGCCCTCACCTGCACCCTGCCCAGCACCCTCAGCCTAGGTCTGAGACCCAGCCCTGAAAGGCAGCTCTGAGTCCTCAGCCCTACCCTGGACACCTCAGCCCCAAACCTCCTTCCTGTGCTCTGACCTCTCACCTGCATCCCCTCCCACCTTTGAGGGACTCTGCTTGGCCCCTGGCACAGGGCAGGGGCTGGGAGCTGCCAGAGCAGCCTCATGGCCTTGGAAGAGCAGCAGGAGGTGACCTGTGGCTGAGCAGCTGATGGACCCCAGGAGGAGATGGGTGGCAATGCCATGGGCAGCTCAGCTGTGCCTCAGGATCTCCGGGACTGGGCCCCCTTACAGTACTAAACTCCATCCCCTGACCACCTCCCAGTGCAACTGGGACCCTTCACACTCTCTCTAACCAGTCCCCAACAGCCCTACCCCTACCCCCTGTTCCTTCCCTGAGCCCAGTCCCCTTGTCTAACCTAAAGGAGCTGAGCCCAACCCTCACCTCACCCCTCCCAGCTCAGCCCCTCCCAATCCTACCCCTGACCCTGACTTTGTCATCATTGCTCACCCTGGTCCAGGCCTTTACCCTTGGTATTGACCCCTTGGCCTTAACCCCAGCCCTCAGGCCAGCCCCAAGCCAAGCCCTGCCCCTCAGAGGTGATCCTCACTGGAGCATTACAGAGCACCTTTAGCAGAACACCAAAGCCCCTCCTCAGCCTTGGCCTGAGCATCAGCCCTGAAAGGCAGCTCTGAGCCCTCAGTCCTCCCCTGGACACCTCAGCCCCAAACCTCCTTCCTGTGTTTTTGGCCTCTGTTGTGAATAGGATGGTTAATTTAATTTATGAATTATGAAATACGAATTAGGAAAATTAATGTTTATTGATTATTGAAAATTATTAACAACCGATTAATCACATTTATATAGATAGATTCTAATGCCCAGTTGTGAACATGTATCCCATAACTGGTTTAGTAGACACAATTTGACCCAAATAGAATATTTACAGAATTCATTTCAATTAAGGGAACAAAGGCTACAGT
>NW_026539757.1:0-2517 GCF_027791375.1 Indicator indicator | reverse complement strand
AACCTTGGGCTGCCAAAGCACTGGGAGCAGCCCTACAGGACTCTGAGCCTCAGTGTCCCTTGGCTGAGGAGACACATGCAGCTCCTCCTGCTCTTGCACCAGAAGAGCAAGACAAAGAGACTTGTAAGTCACCTGTGCTTGTTGAGCAAGGAGGACTGTGAGGGCTCTGTGCTGTGCATTCCATTCTATATCCTGCATAAAGGCAATTAGAGATGACTCAGGCCCGAGCCACCAGTAGCAATGCTGTGCATCTGCTGCCACCTGGTCAGCAGGACAGAGCTGCGGATGCAGGAGGAGGAGCATTGTGTGAGATGTTGGACTCTCCTCTCCATCCAGACCAATCCCAAGTCAGTGTTCATATTGTGGAGGACACACTGCTCAAACCCCAAGGGCAGGCAGTGGGAAGAACGTGTCCGGACTGCAATGGAAACAGGGTGCCACCCACCTGGCTGCAATCCTGAGCCTGAGTGCTGCTGTGCCAGTGTCCCCAGACAGGGATGTGGGGGACAGCAGTCATCCTGCTGCAGTGACAGGATGAGCCAGAGCAGCAATCAGCTCCTAATATTGGGTCAGCCCAGAAGCCACTGCGACCTTTCCTAACAGTGAAGTGTCACAGCTGTACTGGGTACTGGGGGAAAACTGCAAGTCTCCTGCAACAAGCAGGCAGGAGCCAGCACTGGAGGAGGAGGAGGAGAGCAACTCTGGTTCGAGCAGGCCCAGGGCCCCAACAACTTTTTAGCAGGAGGAGCCCTGCTCTGCATGCAGCCTGGCAGACCCAGAGGTGGCAGCTGGAGAACTGCAAGTGCAGAGCAGGTATCCTGCACCAGTGGTGCTCCCGGAGGCTCTGCCTTTAGCATCAGCCCTGGTCAGAGCTCACAAAGAGACTCTTGAGAGCCAGGGTCCTGCCCCACTCAGGCCCACAGGACATTTTTCTGGAAACAAATTCATTGCCAGGCCTGCAGCAGACACTGGCATGGAGATTTGCTTTTTCAGAGTCTGTAGTCATTGAGTTGTAACAGTAACATAGCATAAGCAATAGTCCATAAGGAATAGAATACGATAGATTAGAATCACTAATATAGAATGGTTGTAATGACTAAGCGTAGATAATAAAAATAGACAATAAGTGATAGTGATTGAAGTAAGATTAATACAAGTAAGGATTGTAGCAATTGATAATAATAAAAGAGTAGTAGTGATAAAGTGTAAAGTAGCAGAGGACACAGAGTGCTCCCTTCCTAAGGCCAGCAGGCAACCTTCAGCAGCAGCAGGACAGCCCAGTGCAGTGCCATCTCCACTGGGGGCTCACCCAGAAGCCTCAGGAGCTGATGCTGACAATAAAGGGTCAGAGTTGGGTGCAGACAAAGCAGACATGCACAGAGGAGAGCACCAGCAAGGAAGAGGAGGTGGTGCTGGGTGCACTCGGAGGCTCCAGCAGCAGTCAGGCAGGAGCCACACAAGAAGACAAGAGCACAATGCTGACTGAAGACATCGTGGTCTACAAGGGGATGAACCCCTTGGTCCAAGAGCTCAACCAGGACCTGGGCTGTGCTACTGTTCTCCAGAAGGAGCCCTACTCTGTATCCAGCATGCCAGACCCAGACCCAGAGGTGGCAGCTGGAGAACTGCAAGTGCAGAGCAGGTCTCGTGCACCAGTGGGGCTCCCAGAGGCCCTGCCATTGACATCATTGACCATGGACAGAGCTCATGAAGAGCCTCCTGAGAGCCAGGCTCCTGCCCCACTCAGCCCCACAGCCAGTCAGGACTTTTTACTTGAAAGAAAGAACTTCCTTGTGAGCAGCATGGTGAGCTTGGGTCATGACCACAGGGTCATGATCATGAAAAACCAGAAAGAAGAAGACATGGCCCAAAGTGGGGAGGAACCTTGGGGCTGCCAAAGCACTGGGAGGAGCTCTACAGGACTCTGAGCCCCAGTGTCCCTTGCCTGAGGAGACACATGCAGCTCCTTCTGCTCTTGTTGCAGAAGAGCAAGACAAAGATTTGACTTCTAAGTCACCTGTGCTTGGTGAGCAGGTTGGCACAGTGGAGGAGGAGGAGGAGTGCAGCTCCACGGCCAGCCAGGACATTTTCCTGTGCTCTCTTCTCAGGAGAACTCAGTTCCCAACAACACCAATTACTGTCACCCACTTTTGCTTGACACTAGTGGCAAGACAAGCAGAACTTGCTACACTTAGGCCTGTCAGGCTGATATGCAACTGATTTAACAGCTGCATTGATGGTTACTGTTCAGTGTGCTAGTACCAAAAAACCAACAACCATAAACCAAAAAAGCAACAGCTAAGGAGCCTTTTGTTCAGGGAAAAAGCTTTTATTGACTGTTTTAGTTTTAAGAATCTTGTCTAGGACAAAAATACTCATTGGGAATCATGCAGTATAAGCAGCATCTCATCATGGATGATGAATCAGGAGGGCTGGGTTGGGCTTGGATTTGCTTTCTTTCTGGATTGTACTAGCCCAGAGGAAATTGATAAGCCCAAAGGAAGTGATTCCAATTAG
>NW_026539756.1:0-2536 GCF_027791375.1 Indicator indicator | reverse complement strand
GAAGAAAAAGCGCCCAGCCAGCAGCCACTCATTTGGGTTCTGCATCACCACAACCACCACTGCAAATTAAACAGGCGGTTAAAAGGAATAAATGATCTGACGGTTCCTGGGAGTACATCCCCACATGGAAGGAACTGTTAAAGGACTTGTCAGATTATGGGGATCTTGTTGGTTATCCAGTTCAAGTACCCTCTGGGAGTGGATGTCGTGCTGGCACCCATAAAGCCAGCCACAGAGAGTCACCTCGTAATAAAAAGCGAGAAGTGCACCTCTGGCAGTTTAGGCTGGGTCCCCCCTGCCACTGCTACATGAGATACACCTCTGGGGTCCTGGGTGCTCATCTGTGCTGGTTTGGGGTCAGCCAGAACATCTCTTGCCCCGAAAGGGACAAAAGAATGAGACTCACACAGACGGATTGGAGAGTGATGGAAAGTTTAAATGGAAAAGCAATTGGTGAAACTACAGAGAACTACAAGCTACAAAGCATAGTGACAAAGAGTATCCCAAAGCGTACAGAACCCCTCACAGAATTCCCGAAGGCTTCCCAATCCTTCCCTTCTTCCCACATGAGGGTAAACCCAAATCCCCAGGGCTCTTTCTTCCCCCTCCCGCTGCTAGGCAAGTCTCAGGCTGGCCAGGTCTGAGACTGCCCCCCCCTCCATTCTCCTCCTGGCATTAGGCCTAGTCAGGCCTAAGAGGCCTTGAGGATACTCTCCCGGCATTACCCGATAAGAGAGGACATCTCCCATGGGAGCAGAGAGGGAAGAAAGAGGAAGAGGATGACTCTGCAGATGGATTTATAGGGTGCAGGATTTATGGGTAGAAATACGCCGTTTCCTGTGTCCACCCCTAGTGGGTGGGTACCTGGGACACCAGAGGTGTATCTCATGCAGCAGTGGCAGGGGGCACCCAGCCCAAACTGCCACATCCCACCCCTTATTTCATACCCATAATTCCTGCACCCAAAACATATCATCAGATCAGAGACAGTTCTTAGATGACATGTCTGGCAAAGTCCAGGTCCTCATCTGGGCGTCCTTCCGAAGAGTCTCTCCCTCGGGCTCAGGTCACAGTTCAGTCCAGCTCTTCTCCCTCATCCTATGGAACCTCCCAGTGACGCAGAGTTCATTCTTCTGCACGGTGAACTCTTCATGGATCCGATGGACATCCTGGCCACCTGGAAACAACCTCATAACTTCTCAACCAAACATTTCTCCATCCACTCAAGCGGCATGTTTCCACCCCTCGGGGCAATCGAGTCAGAACAATCAGGCTCCTCGACTCGACTCCTTCCACCCCTTGCAGGCAACAGCACGCTGAGACTTTCCAAAGCTGCACGGACCTTTCCCAAGCCCAGTGCTGACCGCTTCCAGCCGCGGCCCATGCAGCAGTGGCAGGGGGCATCCAGCCTAAACTGCCACAATCCACCCAAGCCATGAGCAGCCAGATCCTGCAGGAGGATGCTGTGGGAAATAGTGTCAAGAGCTCTCCTGTAGTCCAGTTAAACAACATTCACAACCTTTCCTTCATCCTAAGCAGGTCACCTTGTGGTAGAAGAAGATCAGGTTAGTCAAGCAGGACCTGTCCTTTACTTGCCAACCCATTTGCTGTTCTGGGGATCTGAAATCTGGGTGCAGTTACCTGCACAATCCCCTCCCTTGCTCTCCTGGCCATGCTCCTGGTCACACAGCACAGGACACTGCTGGTCAATCTTGCTGCCTCCTGGCCAGCTCCTGCCAACCAAGACTTTTCCCACAGGGCTGCTGCCAGTCAGTGCCAGGGGGAGTCCCCTACATGGGCAGAGCCTGGCCCCTGCCTTTGCTGGCTGGCCTGAGGTTCCTGCCAGTCCCTGCTCTGCTCTCCTGGAGCCCTTGCCCTGAAGGCAGGAGTTCATCAAGTGCCTCAGCCCCACCATGTCTCTGCTGTTATGAAGTCTCCCTCCCCACTCAGCAGCAGGCTGGGCTTTGACCTGTCCAGCCTTGGTCTCTAATCAGCAACTGAAATACTTTGCACTCTTGCCCTACCTTGCAACACCCAGCTCCAGGCCAGCTTTCCCCTCCTAACATCAGCACAGCTCACATCTGGAGAACACAGACACCAACATGCTACAGACTTATGTCTGTGCCCCCAGCTGCTGTCCCAAAGAACACAAGCCCTGATGCCACCAGTGGCTGCCACTTGGACCTCCTCCTGTACCAAGACCAGAGAGCTCCCTCCCCACACAAAGGGCTGGAAATGGAGGTGTTCAGGAAAGAGGAGAAGCAGCTGTGATCAGCTACAGGGCACACCAGGGAAGTGATCTCTTTCTGCAGAACCAGCTTCTTTCTTCCCTTTTCTCTCTCTTTTCCCATGCTTCTTCTTCCATAAGCCACCAGGACCCCACTCCTCCCCTTCCTTGGATCTTTTCCTAGACACACTTTCAACCTTCCCATCATTAATCTCAGACCCTTAAGGCAGAATCTCCACATCCTCCATTGGCAAGGCCACCATGGGAGTCTCTTCCCCTGACAGACTTGGAGAAACATTCACAAGAGAT
>NW_026539755.1:0-2538 GCF_027791375.1 Indicator indicator | reverse complement strand
ATGAGGTCCACGCCATCTTCGTGACGTCGGTGCCATCTTCGTGACGTCGGCGCCATCTTCGTGACGTCGGCGCCATTTTCGTGAGGTCGGCGCCATCTTCATGAGGTCCGCGCCATCTTCGTGACGTCGGTGCCATCTTCGTGACGTCTGCGCCATCTTCGTGACGTCGGTGCCATCTTCGTGACGTCGGCGCCATTTTCGTGAGGTCGGCACTATTTTCGTGAGGTCGGTGCGATTTTGGTGAGGTCCGCGCCATCTTCGTAACGTCGGCACCATATTCGTGAGTTTGGCGCCATCTTCGTGAGGTCCGCGCCACCTTCGTGACGTCGCCGCCATCTTCGTGACGTTGGCGCCATTTTCGTGAGGTCGACGCTATTTTGTTGAGGTCGGCGCCATTTTCGTGAGGTCAGCGCTACTTCCGTGAGGACGGCGCCATTTTGGTGAGGTCAGAGCCATTTTGGTGCAGTCGGCGCCCTCTTTGTGAGGTCGGCGCCATCTTCTGGAGGTCAGAACCATCTTCATGAGGTCAGCGCTATCTTCGTGAGGTCGGCGCCATCTTCGTCAGGTCGACACCATTTTGGCAAGATCGGCGCCATCTTTGTGAGGTCGGTGCTATTTTTGTGAGTTAGGCGCCATCTTTGTGAGGTTGGTGCCATCTTCGTGAGGTCGGCGCCACCTTCATGAGGTCGGTGCAAAACTCATGGTGTCGGCGCTATTTTCATGAGCTCAGGGCCATTTTGGTGAGGTCGGCGCCATCTTCGTGAAGTCGACGCTATTTTCGTAAGTTTGGAGCCATTTTGTTGAGGTCGGCACCACCTTCGTGTAGTCGGCGCCATTTTCGTGTAGTCGGCGCCATTTTTGTGAGGTCGGCGCCATTTTCGTAAAGTCTTCACTATTTCCGTTATTATGGCGCTATTTTCGTAAGTTCGGCGCCACTTTGGTGAGGTCGGCGCCATCTTCTAGAGGTCGGCGCCATCTTCCAGAGGTCGTCACCATCTTCGTGAGGTTGGCGCTATTTTCGTGACATCGGCGCCATTTTGGTGAGGTTGGCGCCATCTTCTTGAGGTCGGCGCTATTTTTGTGAGATCACCGCCATTTTGGTGAGGTTATCGCCATCTTCGTGAGGTCGGCGCAGTATTCGTGAGGTTGACACCATTTTGGTGAGGTCGACGCCATTTTGGTGAGGTCGGCGCCATCTTCATGACGTCGGCGCCATCTTCTGGAGGTAGGCACCATCTTCTTTAGGTCAGCGCTATTTTCGTGAGGTCGGCGCCATTTTGGTGAGGTCAGCACCATCTTCGTGAGGTCGGCACCATCTTCGTGAGGTCAGCGCCATCTTGGTGCGGTCGGCGCCATCTTCGTGATGTCAGTGCTATTTCGTGACGTCGGAGCCATTTTGGTGAAGTCGCCGCCATTTTGGTGAGGTGGGCACTATTTTCTTCTGGTAGGCGCCGTTTTGATGAGGTCGGCGCCATCTTCGTGACGTTGGCGCCGTCTTCTGAGGGTAGGCACCATCTTCTTGAGGTCAGCGCTATTTTCGTGAGGTCGGCGCCATTTTGGTGAGTTCGGCGCCATCTTCATGATATCGGCGCCATCTTCGTGACGTCGGCGCCATCTTTGTGAGGTCGGTGCTATTTTCGTGAGGGCAGCGCAATTTTGGTGAGTTCGGCGCCATTTTGGTGAGGTCGGCACCATCTTCGTGAGGTCGGCGCTATTTCGTGACATCGGCTCCATTTTGGTGATGTCAGCGCCATTTTGGTGAGGTCGGCACTATTTTCGTGAGGTAGGCGCCATCTTAGTGAAGTCGCCGCCATTTTGGTGAGGACGGCGCTATTTTCTTGAGGTAGTCGCCATTTTGTTGAGGTCGGCGCCATCTTCGTGAGGTCGGCGCCATCTCCTGGAGGTAAGCACCATCTTCGTGAGGTCAGCGCTATTTTCGTGAGGTCGGCGTCATTTTGGTGAGGTCAGCACCATCTTTGTGAGGTCGGCTCCATCTTCATGAGTTTGGCGCCAGTTTCGGTCGGTCGTCGCCATCTTCGTGAGGTCGGCGCCATTTCTGTGAGGTCATCACCATCTTCATGAGCTCGGCACCATCTTCGTGAGGTCGGTGCTATCCTCGTGTTTTAGCGCCATCTTTGTGAGGTCGACGCCATTTTGGCGAGGTCAGCGCCATCTTCATGAGATCGGCGCCATCTTGGTGAGGTCGGCGCCATTTTCGTGAGGTCGGCGCCATCTTTGTGAGGTTGGTGCTATTTTGGTAAGTTAGGCGCCATCTTTGTGAGTTCGGCGCCATCTTCGTTAATTCGGCGCCATTTTCGTGAGGTCGGCCCTAGTTTCGTGAGGATTGCACCACTTTGGTGTGTTCGCCTCCATTTTGGTGAGGTCGGCGCCATATTGGTCAGGTCGGCGCCAACTCGGTGAGATCCGCGCCATCTTCATGATGTCGGCGCTATTTTTGTGAGGTCGGAGCCAGTTTGCTGAGGTCGGCGCCATCTTCGTGAGGTCGGCGCCATCTTTGTGAGGTCGGTGCTATTTTTG
>NW_026539754.1:0-2621 GCF_027791375.1 Indicator indicator | reverse complement strand
CCTACCTGCGGCAGCCGTGTCGCACGGTGCATGGCATCCCCATGGTCAATGCCTTTGCCCGTGGCTGGGAGCGGATCGACACCTTCCAGAGCCGCCCCAAGGACATCGTGGTGGTCACCTTCCCCAAATCCGGTGAGCATCCCTGAGCCTACCAGACATGGTGGTGCTGGGTGG
Organism: Indicator indicator; assembly: GCF_027791375.1. Taxonomy (NCBI): domain Eukaryota; kingdom Metazoa; phylum Chordata; class Aves; order Piciformes; family Indicatoridae; genus Indicator; species Indicator indicator. Next base: position 2,447 of record NW_026539754.1, on the reverse strand, counting down.
GCCAGCACAATGTCTAGCTGGGACCAGCTGCCAGGGGACACAGCATATTTGGGGTAGTTGGGATAGAGCCATGTGGGATTTCCTCTCACCCCTGTGGTGCCTACTCAAGATCCAGGGGGGGTGTCAGTACTGAGTCCCCCAGCACCACCCTGACCACCCCTATGGTGGGTTGCTTTCCTCAGGCACCACCTGGGTCTGTGAGATTGTGGACATGATCCTGCAAGGCGGTGACCCTGAGAAGTGCAAGCGGGACACTATAACCAAGAGAGTGCCTATGCTGGAGTTTGCTGCACCCGGGGAGATGCCAGCAGGTAGTGGGGCCTTGGCGATGGGCACCCCAAGGGGGTGACTCTGCTAAGGACCTGCTAGGGATGTGCTTTGGGGTCACCCAGGGACAGATGTGCTGGCCACCATGCCCTCGCCCCGTGTGGTGAAGACTCACCTGCCTGCACGCATCCTGCCAAAATCCTTCTGGGAAAACCGCTGCAAGGTAACCCCCATCTCTAGCCCAGGGGGCATTGAAGCCCCCCTGTTCCCCTGAGGCAGGATCCCCCACTGCTTTTTCCAGCATCCTGCCTGGTGTTGGGAGCCCTAGGAGCTGGAGTGTCTCCCCTCTCTGGGGGCCCTGGGGGTGCCCCTCATATCCCAAGGCTCCTCCGCAGATGATCTACATGGGGCGCAATGCCAAGGATGTGGCTGTCTCCTTCTACCACTTTGATCTCATGAACAAGCTCCAGCAGCACCCTGGGATGTGGACTGAGTACCTGGAGAAGTTCATGGCTGGCAGAGGTGGGATATGGCACTCCTGAGTCAGGGGGTCACTCTTTATCCCTTCTCCAGCCTCTACACTTGCCTCTTGTCCTCTTGCTCCATGCAGTGGCGTATGGCTCCTGGTATGACCATGTCAAGGACTACTGGGAGCGGAGGAAGGAGCATCCTATCCTTTACCTCTTCTACGAGGACTTGAAGGAGGTGCGGGGCCAAGGTGGAGGGTGGTGAGAGGTCAGGAGTGACAGGAGGGGTGAGCATCAGCCTACGTCCCACAGGACCTGCGCCGGGAGGTTGTCAAGGTGGCCCAGTTCCTGGGGCAGCAGCTGCCAGAGGCAGTGCTGGATGCCATCATCCAGCACACCTCCTTCGAAGCCATGCGGGACAACCCCACCACCAACTACACCATGTTGCCCTCCCACATCATGGACCACAGTGTCTCCCCCTTCATGCGCAAAGGTGAGTAGCCCTGGGGGGCTCCCAGAGCATCAACCCCCCTGGCCCCTGCTGAGCCCTATCTTGCTTGGCCCCAGGCACCACTGGAGACTGGAAGAACCACTTCACGGTGGCCCAGAGCGAGCGCTTTGACCAGGACTACGCAGAGAAGATGTCAGGCACCGACCTGCGCTTCCGCACCCAGATCTGAGGAAGCTCTGGAGGACGCTGCCTCGAATCCAACCTGTGACAATGGCACTGCCACCACTCTGGAAAGAAATAAAATGTCCTTGCTGACCCCCTTGCTCTTGGATGCTTACTGCCCTGCACCTGCTCTGAGCCCAACCCTGCCATCCCCTGGGGCTGCTGGTCCCTCCTTGGGTTCGGGACAGGCTGGTACCACCCCACATCCCCTTGGCTGCTCTGGCACAGGGATTGGCTCTGACACCTTGGGAGACTGTAGAAGATTTCTGCAAAGCTGTGTGCAGGGCAGGTGCCAGCTGGGGGGACGAGAGGTGGCCTCCCTGTTCCCACGTGGGGTGACACGGGCTGGGACTTGTGGGTGGGGAGCGGGGAGGTCAATGGGCACCGGCTTCTCCCTGCACTTGCTCCTCCCTCCCGGCAGCTGCACGGCTGGCAAACATCGCTGCTGTCGCCCTGCCTCTTCTCCCTTTAAGAACGGCCGCGGGGTCCCATAGCTGCCGCTTTTCTGCCTCTGACACCCTCCGGTGTGGTCACCCTCTGGAACACCCTCTTGGCGCAGAGCAGCAGGGCGTTAGGTGAGCTGGGTGCTGCGGGGTGCCCTGTGGGTGCCCTGCCCACCCTCACTCCTTGGGGCTGCAGGGTCCAAGATGGTGGGTTTAGAATACTTTGGGGTGCAGCCAGCACCCTGGGCCGCGGGTGTCTGTGATAAATCAAAGGACTTGGTTCCCCGCTTCTCTCGGGTGCCGAGGCAGGGGAAGAGGTGACTGACCTGGGTGACGTGGGACCCCGCAGGCACCCCCAACTCTAACTAAAGTGCAGGGTGCACTCCCACCCCCACAGAGGGCACCCCTATTCCCGACAGCAGGCACAGTGGCAGGGCTGTGGTGACCTGTGATCCCGCTGCTGGCAGTGGTACTGGTGCTCCTCGGACAGGAACACTGCCCTGGCTGGCAGGAGCCGTGGGAGGTTGAGGGGGCTCCCCCTTCACGGACCCGCCCCCTGCAGGTGTCCTTGTCCGCAGCAGGATGGCCAATGCAGAA
>NW_026539753.1:0-2656 GCF_027791375.1 Indicator indicator | reverse complement strand
ATGGGCTGTGAGCAGCTGAGCTGAATGAAGCTGGACCTGCTCACTGTGAGGGGATTGTACTACGTGACCCTTAAAAGGTCCCTTCCAGCCCAAACCATTCCTGTTGCTATGATTTGTGTGCGTTAACCTAGTGGCTTTCTGTTCTTCATCTGAATGAGTCCTTTAAGTCTGGCTCCATTCTTTGATGTAACATTTTGGTGTTAGATGTTTTAAATCTCAGGGTCACAGGATGTTAGGGTCCTCTGGAGATCATTGAGTCCACCGCCACTGCCAGAGCAGGACCATAGAATCTAGCACAGGTCACACAGGAATGCATCCAGAGGGGCTTGAAAGTCTCCAGAGAAGGAGACTCCACAACCTCTCTGGGCAGCCTGTTCCAGTGCTCTGTGACTGTCAAAGTTAAGAAGGTCCTTCTCATGTTGAGGTGGAACCTCCTGTGCTGGAGTTTATACCCATTGCCCCTTGTCCTGTCCCAGGGTGCAACTGAGCAGAACCCTCTTGTCCCCCAGCCCTCAGATATTTAGAATCTTTTATTAGATCCCCTCTCAGTTTTCTTTTCTCCAGGCTAATCATCTCCAGGGCTCTCAGCCTCTCCTCACAGGGCACTGCTCCAGTCCCTTCATCATCCTCATAGCTCTCTGTTGGACTCTTTCCAGCAGATCCCTGTCCCTCTTCAACTGGGGAGCCCAGAACTGGATGCAATATGCCAGGTGAGGTCTCACCAGGGCAGAGCAGAGGGGGAGGCGAACCTCTGTCTACCTCATGAGCTCATTCCAAAGACTGTGAGCTAGATTTCATCATGGGAGCTAAACTTGCAAAAGTTCAGGAAAAAAAATTGGTCCTTGTTGGAAATGTGTCAATGATAGGGATGACTGGAGCTGGCTGATAGGTGCACAAATCAGTATTTTTCTGAGTTAAGGGCAGAGCAGGAGGGGAGAAAGAATTTTTTTTAATTTATTTTTTTTTTCTGTAACAAAAATGTCTTCTCTTTTCAGGTCAACTTCCTGAGTGTGGTACCAGATGTGACAGGAAATCCAGTGACAGTAGCAGCTACAGAAGACATTGTCTACATCCTGAAAGCAGAAGATCCTGTGAGAATTCTCCATTCTGTCTATGGCCAGCCTGTCACATGCCTCGATGTCTCTGCTCATGAAGCAGCCTTTGGGGTGAAAACCTTTGGCTGGTTACTGAATGAGCCCAACCAGGTATTTTTTTTTTTTTAAGTGAGATATTTATACTTTCAGAATCACCAAGGAATAAAGACTTCATCCTTCTTGCCATTTGCTGCCCTCCCCCTCAGCTTTTGAAGGCAGAGGAAAGACTCCCTTTTAGGGCAATAATCTGATGCTTCTCTTCATGTTCTTCTAGTGAGCTGCAGCAAGGGATCATCCTTCCTTTGCATTCTCTGCCACTCATCTCAAAAAGGCCCCAAAACCCCTAAAAACTATGCTCCAACATCTAAACATCCATCCATCCATGAATCACAGTGTCACAGTGCATTAGAGGTTGGAAGGGACCTCCAGAGATCACTGGCTCCAACCACCCCTGCCAAAGCAGGATCACCCAGGGTGGTCTGCACAGGAATACATCCAGGTGGGTGGTGAAAGTCTCCAGAGAAGGAGACTCCACAACCTCTCTGGGCAGCCTGCTCCAATGCTCTGTCACCCTCATTGTAAAGAAGTTTCTCCTCCTGTTGAGGTGAAATCTTCTATGTTCAAGCTAGAACCTGTTGTTTCTGGTCTTATTGCTGTGCACCCCCAAAAAGAGCTTGACCCCTCCCCTTGACACTCCCTCCTCAGATATTTATAGACATTGATGAGATCCCCTCTCAGTCTTCTCCAGACTAAACAGCCCCAGGGCTCTCAGTCTCTCTTCATAGGGGAGATGCTCAAGTCCCCTCATCATCCTCATGCCTCTCCCTTGGATTCTCTCCAGCAGTTGTCAGTCTTTCTTGAACTGGGGAGCTCAAAAGTGGGCACAGTATTCCAGGTGGAGAGGGGGAGAAGAGCTTCACTAGACCTGCTGGACACACTTTTCTTGATGCACTCCAGGATACCTTGGCTCAGGACATCCTGAGCAGTGTGTCAAGCCTGGTGTCCTGGTTTAAGGCAGGACAGATCCTCTGTTGCCCCGAGAAGGGCAGAAGAGTGATGCTAACACAGATGGATGTGATAGTGATGGAAAGTTTAAATGCAAAATCAACTGATATTTTACACAAACTGCAAAGCACAGAGGCAAAGATACCCCAAAGGGTACAGATTCCCTTATACCACACACAAAGGCCCCTCAACACTTCCCTTCACCCCACTTGAGGGTATGCCCAAAACCCCCGGGGGTCTTTCTTCCCCCCACTGCTAGGCTGGTCTCAGACTGGCCAGGACAGAGACTGCCCTCCCCTCACCCCAACCATCTTATACTGCGTTAGGCCTAAACAGGCCTGAGATACTCCCCCACCATTTACCCAGTAGGGAGGCATCTCCCACAGGAACAGAGAAGAAAGAGAGAGTGACTTTGCAGACAGGTTTATAGGGTGCAGGATGTATGACTAGAAATGCATTATTTCCTCTATACTTCAAACTACAGAGGTGACTTATGTGGCAACAAGAGGAGGCACACAGCCCAAAATGCCAAACCTGGACCATGTAAATGTACAACC
>NW_026539752.1:0-2737 GCF_027791375.1 Indicator indicator | reverse complement strand
GAGCAGAAACAGAATGCAGGTTACACAAGCAGTGTGAGATAATTTTAAGACTGTCTTTTTAATTTTTCTTCACAAAGTTCAAGCAGAGAAAGTGAAAAAATGTAAATAAGTCACTACTGGGTGTAAGAAATCAAAATAATGATTATTTTAAACACTTCCATTGGAGAGATAAAAATGTTTAAGAATATTCAAAACAAGACTGGGGAGTTGGGCAGTCTGGGACTTGGCTTGCTTGCTCAGTTTCTGTCTGCCAGCTTCTTTTTGGGCTGAAGATAACACACTGACCTTGGCAAGCTAAGTCTAACAGCCTCTCTGCTTCTTGACTCTCTGCCTTCTGCTAAGGGGTTCTGGGGGGATTCCTTCTGGCTAGGGAGGGAGGCCCCTTGGGGAAGTTCCCTTTAAGGAAGAAAAGGGGGCTTAGTTGTGCTTTTCTGTTGATTGTACATATTTGTAAATACTGTGAATAGTGCATATTTGTACATATTCATTGCATTTCATCATAGATTGTAGATTTGCTTGTAAATACAGCTTTCATTTGCTTCCAGACTGAGCTAGCCTGGTTATTGTCGGTGTGGGACAGGGATTTCAGCTCTCACACTGTTACACAGTGCAATGCTGATGGGATCCAGAAGTCTCCTTTGCAACAGCTGTAACTGTGAGAGAACATCTTAACAAGGACTCTTGTTTCATCAGAATATCCAGGGCTATTACAGCTATGCCACAGGATACTTTAGCCACTAGTTTAAATGTCTTATTTATCATGAATAAATGTACAAACATGTGCTTCCATGCAAAATGTGAAGTCAAATTCACTCTCCACAAGCCTCCTGTAGAAAAAGAAAACCTTTCAAAAGCCGAGATTATTTGTTCCCTCCCACTAAGCAAGAAGCACTGGGACTTACCTCCAAGAAACACCGTGGTATTGAGTCAGGGTATCAAGAACATCTTGGGGTTTGGATGCTGCCCCATTACCTGCCTGGAAGCAGAAAAGGAGCTCACCTTCAGAAAATAAGATTTCTACAGTAGCTAATTTCCTAAGTGATCCTAGTGAAAATAATTAAACAGGATATTAATGAAGCAAGCTATATCATCTTCCCAAAAAAGATCCTTGATCTCAAGAGGGTCAAAAACTCTGGTCCAGTGAATTACCCTATTCTATCAACTTCTTCATTAGATCAAGTGGGTGAAAAATTAGTTGAGAATGTTTGAAATATTCACCTAATTCTATGATACCATGATAGCAATGGCCCTGAATGTATAATTCATTAAGTGTTCCTCACATTAAAAAGTGCTGTGGTGATTTTTTTGTTTTCCTTCCCCCAGTTTCCCCAAGAAAGACAAGGAATTAATGTGGCAATTAACACAGAATGCATAAGAAACATGAATTATGATATAAGGAGTGAAGTAGTCATCACTGGTTGGAGAATCACAGCCAGTTTAAGAGCTGTGTTCACATAGTTCCAGGAACAGTGTTTAAAAGGATTCTCGAGATAAGTTACTTGACACACCTGATTATCTGTTTCCATTGACTCAGATATTTAGTCAATATAAATGGACATGGCTTTGTAGAGTTTGACTTTATCTCATATGTATTTATCATCTCATATGTACTTATATCGTATGTATACACACAATTAGTTGTGGAACTTGTTCCTTCTGTTTACAGTGCTGTAGTGGGTTGAAATTTCCCTCCCACATTAACAACACCAGACTAGCTCAGTTTGGAAGCGAATGAAGCTGTATTTGCAATCAAAAACTACAGCCTTGTGATGGTTTAGAACTGTCTTTTTATTTTTTCTTTGCAAAGTTCAAGCAGAGAAAGCAAAAGAATATAAATAAGACACTATTGGGTATAAGAAAGAAAAACAATAATTGTTCTAAACACTTCCATTGGATAGATAAAAATGTTTAAGAACTACTACTCAAAACAAAGTTGGGGCAGTCGGGGCAACTTGCTGGGCTGTCTGGCTGCTGCTTCTTCTCTTCTGGCTGGAGATAACACACTGACCTTGGCGAGCTAAGTTAACAGCTTCTCTGCGTCTATCTTTGCCTTCTGCCAGGAGGGTCTGGGGGGAGGTCCCTTGGGAGGTCCCCTCAGGGGAAGCAAAAGGAGCTTGGTTGTGCTTTTCTGTTGATTGTATATATTTGTAAATATTGTGAATTGTGTATATTTGTACATATTCACTACATTTCATCATAGATTGTAGATTTGCTTGTAAATACAGCTTTCATTTGCTTCCAGACTGAGCTGGAACTCAGTCTGGTTATTGTTGGTGTGGGACGGGGATTTCAGCTCTCACACTGACACATTTTTATTTTTGGCACCCAATGTGGGGCAATTGCTTGTATGATTTATTTCTGCTCAGATTAGGAAGCAAAATGAAGCTGTTTTGGATTCTGTGTCATTTTATTTCCTCTGTTATCGGTGTGATTATCTACAAATGGTCCATTTCCTGCATGATACACAAGATTGTGAGATATGTGGCATATAAATTGTTTCTTTGGGTTAAGAACAAGTTACTAAATGTTGTTGAATTCTGTTGTGGTCTTATGGGACTAGGGAGATATGGTACCTCGACTATAAATCTGCCAGCAGAAGCATTCGAGTTTGTTATTACTCTTGCAGAGGATTATGTGAACCAATGGAACCCTAAATTGATTTTTATGCTAATCTTGAATCTGGTGCTTGTTGTAGTAGTCATATGGCTACTGGTAGCACTGTATCAAGAAAGACACA
>NW_026539751.1:0-2756 GCF_027791375.1 Indicator indicator | reverse complement strand
TGATTTTATCTAGAATAAGTAGCTGAATTAAATCTTCTTGGTAACATCAACAAAGTATGTGTTCATGTATTTGTTAAGTATAAAGATATTTAGCCTTCAGAAAGCAGGAATATGACATGTTCCTATTTTCTGCCAAATATTTGAAAGTGTTGAGCCAAAAGTTTTAGTTAGGCTGCTTATAGCAACCCCAGGCTGAAATTTTGTTCCTTCTCAGACTTCTGTTTCAGGTCATTATAATCTGTTATTCAATACTACTTGATTTTACTTCTCTCTTTCTTTCTTTTCTCTCTTTCTTTCTTTTCTCTCTTTCTTTCTTTTCTCTCTCTCTTTCTTTTCTCTCTCTCTTTCTTTTCTCTCTCTCTTTCTTTTCTCTCTCTCTTTCTTTTCTCTCTCTCTTTCTTTTCTCTCTTTCTTTCTTTCTTTCTTTTCTTTCTTTTTCTTTCTTTTCTTTCTCTTTTTCTTTTCTCTCTCTCTTTCTTTTCTCTCTCTCTTTCTTTTCTCTCTCTCTTTCTTTTCTCTCTCTCTTTCTTTTCTCTCTCTCTTCTTTCTCTCTTTCTTCTCTTTCTCTCTCTCTTTCTTCTCTTTCTCTTCTCTTTCTCTTTCTTTCTTTCTCTCTTTCTCTCTCTCTTTCTCTCTCCTCTTTCTCTCTCTTTCTCCTCTCTTTCTCTCTTTCTCTTCTCTCTCTCTTTCTCTCTCTCTTCTCTCTCTCTCTTTCTCTCTCTCTTTCTCTCTCTCTCTCCTCTCTCTCTTTCTCTCTCTCTCTCTTTCTCTCTCTCTTTCTCTCTCTCTTTCTCTCTCTCTTTCTCTCTCTCTTTCCCCCCCTCTCTCTTTCCCCCCCTCTCTCTTTCCCCCCCTCTCTCTTTCCTCCCCCTCTCTCTTTCTCCCCCCTCTCTCTTTCCTCCCCCTCTCTCTTTCCCCCCCTCTCTCTTTCCTCCCCTCTCTCTTTCCCCCCTCTCTCTCTTTCCCCTCCCTCTCTCTTTCCCTCCCTCTCTCTTTCCCCCCTCTCTCTCTTCTCCCCCCTCTCTCTTTCCCCCTCTCTCTCTTTCCCCTCCCTCTCTCTTTCCCCCTCCTCTCTCTTTCCCCCCCTCTCTCTTTCCCTCCCTCTCTCTTTCCCTCCCCTCTCTCTTTCCCCCCCTCTCTCTTTCCCCCCCTCTCTCTTCCCCTCCTCTCTCTTTCCCCCCCTCTCTCTTTCCCTCCCCTCTCTCTTTCCCCCCCTCTCTCTTTCCCCCCCTCTCTCTTTCCCCCCCTCTCTCTTTCCCCCCCCTCTCTCTTTCCCCCCCTCTCTCTTTCCCCCCCTCTCTCTTTCCCCCCTCTCCTCTTCCCCCCCTCTCTCTTTCCCCCCCTCTCTCTTCCCCCCCTCTCTCTTCCCCCCCTCTCTCTTCCCCCCCTCTCTCTTTCCCCCCCCTCTCTCTTTCCCCCCCTCTCTCTTTCCCCCCCTCTCTCTTTCCCCCCCTCTCCTCTTTCCCCCCCCTCTCTCTTCTCCCCCCCTCTCTCTTTCCCCCCCTCTCTCTTTCCCCCCCTCTCTCTTCCCCCCCTCTCTCTTTCCCCCCCTCTCCTCTTCCCCCCCTCTCTCTTCCCCCCCTCTCTCTTTCCCCCCCTCTCTCTTTCCCCCCTCTCTCTTTCCCCCCCTCTCCTCTTTCCCCCCCTCTCTCTTCCCCCCCTCTCTCTTTCCCCCCCCCTCTCTCTCTCCCCCCCTCCCTCTTTCCCCCCCTCCCTCTTCCCCCCTCCCTCTTCCCCCCCTCTCTCTTTCCCCCCTCTCTCTTCCCCCCCTCTCTCTTTCCCCCCCTCTCTCTTTCCCCCCCTCTCTCTTTCCCCCCCTCTCTCTTTCCCCCCCTCTCTCTTTCCCCCCCTCTCTCTTTCCCCCCCCTCTCTCTTTCCCCCCCTCTCTCTTTCCCCCCCTCTCTCTTTCCCCCCCTCTCTCTTTCCCCCCCCCTCTCTCTTTCCCCCCCCCTCTCTCTTTCCCCCCCCCTCTCTCTTCCCCCCCTCTCTCTTTCCCCCCCTCTCTCTTTCCCCCCTCCTCTCTCTCCCCCCCCTCCTCTCTTTCCCCCTCTCTCTCTTTCCCCCCCTCTCTCTCTTTCCCCCCCTCTCTCTCTTTCCCCCCCTCTCTCTCTTTCCCCCCCTCTCTCTCTTTCCCCCCCTCTCTCTCTTTCCCCCCCTCTCTCTCTTTCCCCCCTCTCTCTCTTTCCCCCCTCTCTCTCTTCCCCCCTCTCCTCTTCTCCCCCCTCTCTCTCTTTCCCCCCCTCTCTCTCTTTCCCCCCTCTCTCTTTCCCCCCTCTCTCTTTCCCCCCTCTCTCTTCCCCCCCTCTCTCTTTCCCCCCCTCTCTCTTTCCCCCCCTCTCTCTCTTTCCCCCCCTCTCTCTCTTTCCCCCCCTCTCTCTCTTTCCCCCCCCTCTCTCTCTTTCCCCCCCTCTCTCTCTTTCCCCCCTCTCTCTCTTTCCCCCCTCTCTCTTCCCCCTCTCTCTTTCCCCCCTCTCTCTTCCCCCCTCTCTCTTTCCCCCCTCTCTCTTTCCCCCCTCTCTCTTCCCCCCTCTCTCTTCCCCCCCTCTCTCTTTCCCCCCCTCTCTCTCTTTCCCCCCCTCTCTCTCTTTCCCCCCCTCCTCTCTTTCCCCCCTCTCTCTCTTTCCCCCCCTCTCTCTCTTTCCCCCCTCTCTCTCTTTCCCCCCTCTCTCTCTTTCCCCCCTCTCTCTCTTTCCCCCCCTCTCCTCCCCCCTCTCTCTTTCCCCCCCTCTCTCTCTTCCCCCCTCTCTCTTTCCCCC
>NW_026539750.1:0-2817 GCF_027791375.1 Indicator indicator | reverse complement strand
CTAAACCAAAACACTGCCACCCCTGAAATAAACCCCACTGATACCCCTAAACCAAAACACTGCTACCCCTGAAATAAACCCCACTGACACCCCTAAACCAAAACACTGCCACCCCTGAAATAAACCCCACTGATACCCCTAAACCAAAACACTGCTACCCCTGAAATAAACCCCACTGATACCCCTAAACCAAAACACTGCTACCCCTGAAATAAACCCCACTGATACCCCTAAACCAAAACACTGCCACCCCTGAAATAAACCCCACTGACACCCCAAAACCAAAACACTGCCACCCCTGAAATAAACCCCACTGATACCCCTAAACCAAAACACTGCCACCCCTGAAATAAACCCCACTGACACCCCTAAACCAAAACACTGCCACCCCTGAAATAAACCCCACTGATACCCCTAAACCAAAACACTGCTACCCCTGAAATAAACCCCACTGATACCCCTAAACCAAAACACTGCCACCCCTGAAATAAACCCCACTGACACCCCTAAACCAAAACACTGCTACCCCTGAAATAAACCCCACTGATACCCCTAAACCAAAACACTGCCACCCCTGAAATAAACCCCACTGATACCCCTAAACCAAAACACTGCTACCCCTGAAATAAACCCCACTGATACCCCTAAACCAAAACACTGCCACCCCTGAAATAAACCCCACTGACACCCCTAAACCAAAACACTGCTACCCCTGAAATAAACCCCACTGATACCCCTAAACCAAAACACTGCCACCCCTGAAATAAACCCCACTGATACCCCTAAACCAAAACACTGCTACCCCTGAAATAAACCCCACTGATACCCCTAAACCAAAACACTGCCACCCCTGAAATAAACCCCACTGACACCCCTAAACCAAAACACTGCCACCCCTGAAATAAACCCCACTGACACCCCTAAACCAAAACACTGCTACCCCTGAAATAAACCCCACTGATACCCCTAAACCAAAACACTGCTACCCCTGAAATAAACCCCACTGATACCCCTAAACCAAAACACTGCTACCCCTGAAATAAACCCCACTGATACCCCTAAACCAAAACACTGCTACCCCTGAAATAAACCCCACTGATACCCCTAAACCAAAACACTTCTACCCCTGAAATAAACCCCACTGATACCCCTAAACCAAAACACTGCCACCCCTGAAATAAACCCCACTGATACCCCTAAACCAAAACACTGCCACCCCTGAAATAAACCCCACTGATACCCCTAAACCAAAACACTGCTACCCCTGAAATAAACCCCACTGACACCCCTAAACCAAAACACTGCCACCCCTGAAATAAACCCCACTGACACCCCTAAACCAAAACACTGCTACCCCTGAAATAAACCCCACTGATACCCCTAAACCAAAACACTGCTACCCCTGAAATAAACCCCACTGATACCCCTAAACCAAAACACTGCTACCCCTGAAATAAACCCCACTGATACCCCTAAACCAAAACACTGCTACCCCTGAAATAAACCCCACTGACACCCCTAAACCAAAACACTGCCACCCCTGAAATAAACCCCACTGATACCCCTAAACCAAAACACTGCCACCCCTGAAATAAACCCCACTGATACCCCTAAACCAAAACACTGCCACCCCTGAAATAAACCCCACTGATACCCCTAAACCAAAACACTGCCACCCCTGAAATAAACCCCACTGATACCCCTAAACCAAAACACTGCTACCCCTGAAATAAACCCCACTGACACCCCTAAACCAAAACACTGCCACCCCTGAAATAAACCCCACTGATACCCCTAAACCAAAACACTGCTACCCCTGAAATAAACCCCACTGATACCCCTAAACCAAAACACTGCCACCCCTGAAATAAACCCCACTGATACCCCTAAACCAAAACACTGCTACCCCTGAAATAAACCCCACTGATACCCCTAAACCAAAACACTGCCACCCCTGAAATAAACCCCACTGATACCCCTAAACCAAAACACTGCCACCCCTGAAATAAACCCCACTGATACCCCTAAACCAAAACACTGCTACCCCTGAAATAAACCCCACTGACACCCCTAAACCAAAACACTGCCACCCCTGAAATAAACCCCACTGATACCCCTAAACCAAAACACTGCCACCCCTGAAATAAACCCCACTGACACCCCTAAACCAAAACACTGCCACCCCTGAAATAAACCCCACTGATACCCCTAAACCAAAACACTGCTACCCCTGAAATAAACCCCACTGATACCCCTAAACCAAAACACTGCCACCCCTGAAATAAACCCCACTGATACCCCTAAACCAACACACTGCCACCCCTGAAATAAACCCCACTGATACCCCTAAACCAAAACACTGCTACCCCTGAAATAAACCCCACTGACACCCCTAAACCAAAACACTGCTACCCCTGAAATAAACCCCACTGATACCCCTAAACCAAAACACTGCTACCCCTGAAATAAACCCCACTGATACCCCTAAACCAAAACACTGCCACCCCTGAAATAAACCCCACTGACACCCCTAAACCAAAACACTGCTACCCCTGAAATAAACCCCACTGACACCCCTAAACCAAAACACTGCCACCCCTGAAATAAACCCCACTGATACCCCTAAACCAAAACACTGCCACCCCTGAAATAAACCCCACTGATACCCCTAAACCAAAACACTGCTACCCCTGAAATAAACCCCACTGATACCCCTAAACCAAAACACTGCTACCCCTGAAATAAACCCCACTGATACCCCTAAACCAAAACACTGCTACCCCTGAAATAAACCCCACTGATACCCCTAAACCAAAA
>NW_026539749.1:0-2826 GCF_027791375.1 Indicator indicator | reverse complement strand
AGTCAGTGTTCATATTGTGGAGGACACACTGGTCAAACCCCAAGGGCAGGCAGTGGGAAGACCGTGTCCGGACTGCAATGGAAACAGGGTGCCACCCACCTGGCTGCACTCCTGAGCCTGAGTGCTGCTGTGCCAGTGTCCCCAGACAGGGATGTGAGGACAGCAGTCATGCTGCTACAGTGGCAGGATGAGCCAGAGCAGCAATCAGCTCCCATTACTGGGTCAGCCCAGAAGCTGCTGTGTTCTATTCTGACAGTGTAGTGTCACAGCTGTACTGGGTACTGGGGGAAAACTGCAAGTCTCCTGCAACAAGCAGGCAGGAGCCAGCACTGGAGGAGCAGGAGAGCAACTCTGGTTCGAGCAGGGCCAGGGCCCCAACAACTTTTTAGCAGGAGGAGCCCTGCTCTGCATGCAGCCTGGCAGACCCAGAGGTGGCAGCTGGAGAACTGCAAGTGCAGAGCAGGTATCCTGCACCAGTGGTGCTCCCGGAGGCTCTGCCTTGAGCATCAGCCCTGGTCAGAGCTCACAAAGAGACTCTTGAGAGCCAGGGTCCTGCCCCACTCAGGCCCACAGGACATTATTTCTGGAAACAGACAAATTCATTGCCAGGCCTGCAGCAGACACTGGCATGGAGATTTGCTTTTTCAGAGTCTGTAGTCATTAAGTTGTTACAGTAGGGAAAACAACGAGTACTTATGTAGTCAGTGATTATAACTAAGTATGTTAAGGTATTAATTATAGTTAAGTCTTTATAGTTAGGTATTATAGTATTAAGTACTAATAGTTAAGTATCATAGTGAAGTATAGTTAAGTATTACAGTATTAATTCTGGTTTTAGTTAAGTATTATAGTTAAGTATAGTTAAGTATTAGTTAATCACAATCAATAGTATATATAAGTATAGATATAAGTATGATATGTTTCTATTAGTGGAGAATTAGTAAGAGTAGATAAATATAAGAATAATATAGGATAAGCAATAGTCCATAAGGAATAGAATACTATAGGTTAGAATGGTTAATATAGGATGATTGCAATGACTAAGCATAGATAATAAGAATAGACAATAGTAATAGTGATGGAAGTAAGATAAGTAAGGATTATGGGAACTGATAATAATAAAACAGTAGTGGTGATAGCTGTAAATTGATAGAAAGCTTTGTTATTGGAGAATTGCATTTCAAATAGGTTTGGAGTAGTTTAAAATAGAATAAGTTGTTTATAAGTCATAGGTCTATAGTTCTTTTCTAGGTTGAAGGATTTAGGAGTTTTTCTGTGTGGCATGGCATTTCCAAAGCGTGCCATATACTATAGCATGTTTTTGTTTTCTTTTTCAGAGTTTAATGCAATGGTTTGGTTTTAACATAGTTTTTGTAGTTTCTCAGGGAGTTCTAGCAGTAGCTTAAGTGCAGAGTTTAGAGTAAGGCTGCTAGAGAATGTTTTTCAGTCCGTGCAATGCCTGTCAGGTGTTCAAGGAGCGCTGGCTCCCTGGGTTGGCACTCCCAGAGGAGCAGCTCTCTCAAGAGGCAACATCTCCCCTGGGCACCCACGGAAAGTGTGAAGGAGAGGCTCAAGATGCCCATGCAGAAGAAAGCAGACCCCAGCTCCTAGCCTCACACAGGGCTGCTGAGCTGGCAGCAGAGGAGGCACCAGCAGCTGAGAGATGGGACAGGAGGAAGAGGCCGGAGCAGGCCGGCTGGAGCCATTGTGTCAGGGCAGGCATACAGCCCACACCACCTCCTCCTCCTCCTGCTCACAGGTGTGCCCCAGACAGGTGCAGACATCACCTTTGCAAAGCTCACTGCAGGGCAGCCAGAGCCAGGAGTTGTCCCCCCCTGAGGACAAGCTGCCAGTACTGCCCTAGTCTTTGAGCTGACAGGGTGCTCACAGCCCCCCAGAGCAGGCCGGGACCCTGAGGAACCAGACAGGCAGGCAGCAGGTGCGGAAGGGGATGGGGGTGGGCACAGCTGCTCCTGGGCGTGAGGGTGGGACTGGAGCTGGGGGGTGTCAGGGAGAGAGCCCTGTTGCAGGAGCTCTTCCAGATGGGGCACGGTGGAGAGCAGGCAAGGGCCCCACCACGTTGGTTGCCTGCTCTCTCCCGCAGGAGAGCAAGAGAGCAGACACCTGGGAGTTGGGTAGCACTGGAGCTGGGGTCTGGCTCAGGGGAGCCCTGATTCATCAGACTCTTTTCTCCATCCAGACAAAAAAGCCGATGTGGAGAGCTGCTGTAAAGAAGCAGAGGACATAGACTGCTCCCTGCTAAGGCCAGCAGGCAACCTTCAGCAGCGGCAGGACGGCCCAGAGCACAGCCAGCTCCACCAGGGGCTTACCCAGAGGCCACTGGGACCTATCCTGTCTGTGAGGTATGACAGCCTGGGGCAGACAGAGGGACAGAGACATGCAAAGAGGACACCACCAGCAAGGAAGAGGTGGTGCTGGGTGGACTCGAAGGCTCCAGCAACAATCAGGCAGGAGCCACACAAGAGGACAAGAGGAGCAAGACAATGCAGACTGAAGACAAAGACAATCCTGGTCTACCAATGGATCAACTGCTTGAGGTCCAACTTCTCAACCAGGACCAGGGCTTTGTCTTCCTCCTCACAGGTGTGCCAATGACAAGTGCAGACAGCACCTGTGGAAAGCTCACTGCAGGGCAGCAGCCAGAGTCCTTGAGGACAAGCTGCCAGTGCTGTCCTACTCTTGGAGGTCTTGGAGCTCACGGAGGTTCCGGAGTGCTCGCAGTGACACAGAACACACAGCAGGTAAGGCAGCCTGAGGAAGCAGACAGGCAGACAGCAAATGCAGAAGGGGTAAAGGGAGTGGGCA
>NW_026539748.1:0-2833 GCF_027791375.1 Indicator indicator | reverse complement strand
GGTGCCAAACTCACCAAAATGGACCGGACCTCACTGAAATGGCGCCGACATCACGAAAATAGCGCCGTACTCACGAAGATGGAGCCGACCTCACCAAAATGGCGCCGACCTCACCAAAATGGCACCGACTTCACAAAGATGGCGCCAACCTCACCAAAATGGCGCCGACATCACGAAAATAGTGCTGACCTGACGAAGATGGCAGCGACCTAATGAAGATGGCGCCAACCTCACCAAAATGCCACCAACCTTACTAAAATGGTGCCAACCTCACAAAAATAGCGCCGAGCTGTCGAAGATGGCGCCAACCTCACGAAGATAGTGCCGAACTCACCAAAATTGCGCTGACCTCCCCAAAAAGGCGCAGACCTCTTGAAAATAGCACCGACCTCCTGGAGATGGTGCCGACTTGACGAAGATGGCGCCCACCTCCCGTGGATGGCACCGACCTCCCCAAAGTGGCGCCGAGCTCACCAAAATGAGGCCGACCTCACGAAAATAGCGCAGACCTCACGAAGATGGCGCCGATCTCACTTAAATGGCACCGATATCACCAGAATTGCGCCGACCTCACGAAAATTGCGCTGACCTCATGAAGATGACGGTGACCTCACCAAAATGGCGACAACATCACGAAAATAGTGCCGACCTCACGAAGATGGCGCCGACCTCACCAAAATGGCGCCGACCTCACAAAAATGGTGCCGACCTCTCGAAAATAGCGCCGACCTCATGAAGATGGTGCCGAACTCAGCAAAATGCCACCAACCTTACCAAAATGGCCCCAACCTCACGAATATAGCGCCGACCTCACCAAAATGGCGCCGACCTCACCAAAATGGCACCGACCTCACAAAGATGGCGCCAACCTCACGAAGATGGCGCCGACCTCACGAAAATAGTGCTGACCTCACGAAGATGGCAGCGCCCTCATGAAGATGGCGCCAACCTCACCAAAATGCCACCAACCTTACCAAAATGGCCCCAACCTCACGAATATAGCGCCGACCTCACCAAAATGGCGCCGACCTCACAAAAATGGTGCCGACCTCTCGAAAATAGTACTGACCTCATGAATATAGTGCCGACCTCACGAAGATGGCGCCGACCTCACGAAGATGGCGCCGAACTCACAAAAATGGTGCTGACCTCTGGAAAATAGTACTGACCTCATGAATATAGCGCCGACCTCACGAAGATGGCGCCGACCTCACGAAGATGGCGCTGACCTCAACAAAATGGAGCCGACCTCACCGAAATGGCGCCTTCCTCACGAAAATAGCGCCGACCGCATGAAGATGGCGCCGACCTCACCAAAATGGACCCGACCTCACCGAAATGGCGCCGACGTCACAGAAATAGCGCCGAACTCACGAAGATGGAGCCGACCTCACCAAAATGGCGCCAACCTCACCAAAATGGCGCCGACCTCACGAAAATAGTGCTGACCTCACGAAGATGGCAGCGACCTCATGAAGATGGCGCCAACCTCACCAAAATGCCACCAACCTTACCAAAATGGCGCCAACCTCACGAATATAGCGCCGACCTCACAAAATGGCGCCGACCTCACGAAGATGGCGCCGATCTCACTTAAATGGCACCGATATCACCAGAATTGCGCCGACCTCACGAAAATTGCGCTGACCTCATGAAGATGACGGTGACCTCACCAAATTGCCGACAACATCACGAAAATAGTGCCGACCTCACGAAGATGGCGCCAACATCACGAAGATGGCGCCGAACTCACCAAAATGGCACCGACATCACCAGAATTACACCGACCTCACGAAAATAGCGCCGACCTCATGAAGATGGCGCCGACCTCACCAAAATGGTGCCGACCTCACCAAAATAGCGCCGACCTCACGAAGATGGTGCCAAACTCACCAAAATGGACCGGACCTCACTGAAATGGCGCCGACATCACGAAAATAGCGCCGTACTCACGAAGATGGAGCCGACCTCACCAAAATGGCGCCGACCTCACCAAAATGGCACCGACTTCACAAAGATGGCGCCAACCTCACCAAAATGGCGCCGACATCACGAAAATAGTGCTGACCTGACGAAGATGGCAGCGACCTAATGAAGATGGCGCCAACCTCACCAAAATGCCACCAACCTTACTAAAATGGTGCCAACCTCACAAAAATAGCGCCGAGCTGTCGAAGATGGCGCCAACCTCACGAAGATAGCGCCGAACTCACCAAAATTGCGCTGACCTCCCCAAAAAGGCGCAGACCTCTTGAAAATAGCACCGACCTCCTGGAGATGGTGCCGACTTGACGAAGATGGCGCCCACCTCCCGTGGATGGCACCGACCTCCCCAAAGTGGCGCCGAGCTCACCAAAATGAGGCCGACCTCACGAAAATAGCGCAGACCTCACGAAGATGGCGCCGATCTCACTTAAATGGCACCGATATCACCAGAATTGCGCCGACCTCACGAAAATTGCGCTGACCTCATGAAGATGACGGTGACCTCACCAAAATGGCGACAACATCACGAAAATAGTGCCGACCTCACGAAGATGGCGCCGACCTCACGAAGATGGCGCCGAACTCACTTAAATGGCACCGACCTCACCGAAATGGCTCCGACGTCACGAAAATAGCGCTGACCTCACCAAATTGGCGCCGACCTCATGAAGATGGCGCCGACCTCACGAAGATGTCTGCGACCTCATGAATGTGGTGCCGACCTCACGAAGATGGCACCGACCTCACCAAAATGGAGACAACATCACGAAAATAGTGCCGACCTCACGAAGATGGCGCCTACCTCACGAAGATGGCGCCGACCTCACCAAAATTGCGCCGACCTCAC
>NW_026539747.1:0-2849 GCF_027791375.1 Indicator indicator | reverse complement strand
GAAACTGTCTTTTTAATTTTTCCTTGCAAAGTTCAGAACAGAGAAAGTGAAAGAATGTAAATAAGTCACTATTGGGTGTAAGAAAGCAAAATAACGATTGTTCTAAACACTTCCATTGGATAGATAGAAATGTTTAAGAACTATTACCCAAAACAAAGTAGGCATTCTGCACATTCTGCGTTCGGCAGTGGGGGCAGTTGCTGGGCTGTCTGGCTGCTGTTTCTTCTTCTCTTCTGGCTGAAGATAACACACTGACCTTGGCAGCTAAGTTAACAACTTTCTGCTCTAACTAAACTCTGCTTCTCTGTCCAGGGGGGTCTGGGGGGGAAGCTCCTGGGAGAGGGAGGCCCCTTTGGGAGGGTCCCCTTGGGGGGAAGCAAAGGGAGATCGGTTGTGCTTTTCTGTTGATTGTATATATTTGTGAATGTTGTGAATTTTGTATATTTGTACATATTCATTGCATTTCATTGTAGATTTTAGACTCTGCTTGTAAATACAGCTTTTCATTTGCTTCCAGACTGAGCTAGCCTGGTTATTGTTGGTGGGGGGGGAATTTCAGCTCACACCTACACAATCTGACAGATAAAGCAGATAGGAAAGTGAATTTGTAATTCGAGAAGCCCAGCTGTTCACCATTCTCAGCTGATCCCAGTTAAGGAAGAGAAACAGATTAAATTACTCCTTCCATGTCCCCAGTAAACTGACCCACTACATTCACATTCCTTACATAAAATACACTCTGTGGGTCTTGCTTCACAGTGTCCTAGATCTAGAGTCAAAGTCTGAAACACCTATTCATCATTCTATACAGCACAGACAGACAGGTGCCAGCAGCAGTACCAGTCTAGAACTTGATGAGAAGTTGGAGTAGATGATTTCTAAGGACCCTTCCAACCTAGGCTATTCTATGAATCTGTTGTTATTTCCAGAGTATGTGGTCTCAAGTAAGCACATCAATGGGCAAAACCAATACATTATCTGCTAGGTTACCTCAGCTGTGTTAAACGTGGCTGAAAATATCTGCTAGAATGGAACCAGAAACAAGTTGTTGGCTTCTTGCTAATCCACTCCAAGAAAAGAATGGCTTCAGAAAGTTACAGTGGGTTGACAAGATGTGTTTCTTATTATTATAAAAAGTAATTTGTTTGTTTGGGGGTTTTTGGCTTGATTTTCATAGAAGACAATCACTTAATGATAAAAATAATCATAGTGTTGCCCCCAAAAAGACAAAACTGAAGTGTGGTGAATGAGGACAATACAGATCGGGCCCATCATCTCTCAGTTACTCCACTTCCATTGTAAACTGCCATGCGAGCCAGTGCAGGAAAGGGCTTTCTCTCTGGTCCACATGTGAGCCTTAAACAGTCAGATTACTCTTACTGTGTGTGCGTGCATACACGTCCATACACATCCATCTTCATACATATCCATCTATGAAGAATGTCTGAGAAAACAAATAAATAAGCTTTGACTTATTTATTACCTGTTTGTTTATTTTCTCAGAGTTTCATTCCTTCAGCCCAAGCTGCATAGGTAGTTCAGGAAGTCTTGGGGTCAATACAGTCACACATCAAGAAAATCACTTTGAATTCCTGCATCTCTCCGTGTATGAAAATGCATGCAGAGATGCACAAACACCTCTCAACCATACATCAAGCATTTAGTTTTGAAAAACCTCTTGTATAAAGTTAAAAGACCGCCACTCAGCAAGTTCAAAAAAGTCATGAGGGGCTGCAGGGGGGAGGGAATCCCTTGGTACTGCTGGGCAAGTGCTTATAAGACAAAGGATTAGTGACAAAGGCATTTCATTGCTTATTCCCTTTACACAGGCACTTGTTACTTAGAGGAAATGAAAAGAAAACCTTAACCCACTGCAGAGCTTGTTCAATACACTTGCCAGCATCTAACATCAGACACACTGCTCCTATCCACAGTGGTAAAATAAATCCCCCACAGAAGTCAAAAGCAGGCGGGGGACGGAGAGCTGTTGTTCCCTGCTTCTGTGAAAGGATTTTGAGAGATTAAACATATTTGTAGCTTTTTTAAATTGGGTGGGATCTACAGATGGGAGCTTCCACATGAGGCTGTATCTAGGCAAAGATAACACCGACACCCATTGTTCAGCAAACGGAAAAGAGCTGAGATAAATAACATTTCCTTACAATATGCCTTCAAAATGTTTCCAAAAGCCTCTGTTGCTTTGTTCATTTTCATCTGCTTATTACATTAATTTGCAGGATCTAGCTGTTGCTGCCTTCTCACTCCACAACACACTTAGCTTCCTTTTTCTGTCTTCTGTAGTGTTGCAATATAATCAAAGCAGAAATGCTTTGTTTCATCAGCATCAACATGATTTGTGTTGCAGTAAGGGTCCCTCAGGATAAGTATTCAGACTCCCAAAGCTCCCAAAGTCTAGCAGATCAAAACTGTGAATGGAAAGTAAGAGGAGAGTAAGTAATTGTAGGCAAAAGTAGGAAAAATGTCAAAAGCAACAACAAAAGTATCCTACTGCATGAATTGGCAGAGTTATTTTCTGAGCAAGACTGTTTTGAGAGCTCTGCAATGGAAATGATAATTACAAAATAAAAATATTCCGGTTTGCATGTAAGAAATACCATAAATACAGGGTAGCAAAAAAAGATACTGGGTGCTCTTTTTTCAATTAAAAAACCCCAAATGGAAACAGAAATGAGCAGTAACTCCTCCCCATTAAATAAGACATCAAGTGTAATTCCTTTCTGTTGGTTTAAAACCAGCAACACCAAAGTAATTTTATTTTTGTAGTTATAAAACTGATTTTAGAGACAAAATTCCAGCCCAGAGAAATGAAATCCTGTAAAGAATTCAAT
>NW_026539746.1:0-2866 GCF_027791375.1 Indicator indicator | reverse complement strand
CTGGGTTGCGTTTCGTTCTCTGGGTTGCGTTTCGTCCTCTGGGTTGCGTTTCGTTCTCTGGGTTGCGTTTCGCTCTCTGGGTTGCGTTTCGCCCTCTGGGTTGCGTTTCGCCCTCTGGGTTGCGTTTCGTTCTCTGGGTTGCGTTTCGCCCTCTGGGTTGCGTTTCGTTCTCTGGGTTGCGTTTCGCCCTCTGGGTTGCGTTTCGTTCTCTGGGTTGCGTTTCGTTCTCTGGGTTGCGTTTCGCTCTCTGGGTTGCGTTTCGCCCTCTGGGTTGCGTTTCGTTCTCTGGGTTGCGTTTCGCTCTCTGGGTTGCGTTTCGCCCTCTGGGTTGCGTTTCGTTCTCTGGGTTGCGTTTCGCCCTCTGGGTTGCGTTTCGTTCTCTGGGTTGCGTTTCGTTCTCTGGGTTGCGTTTCGTTCTCTGGGTTGCGTTTCGCCCTCTGGGTTGCGTTTCGCTCTCTGGGTTGCGTTTCGCCCTCTGGGTTGCGTTTCGCCCTCTGGGTTGCGTTTCGTTCTCTGGGTTGCGTTTCGCTCTCTGGGTTGCGTTTCGTTCTCTGGGTTGCGTTTCGCCCTCTGGGTTGCGTTTCGTTCTCTGGGTTGCGTTTCGCTCTCTGGGTTGCGTTTCGCTCTCTGGGTTGCGTTTCGCTCTCTGGGTTGCGTTTCGCTCTCTGGGTTGCGTTTCGCTCTCTGGGTTGCGTTTCGCTCTCTGGGTTGCGTTTCGCCCTCTGGGTTGCGTTTCGCCCTCTGGGTTGCGTTTCGCCCTCTGGGTTGCGTTTCGGCCTCTGGGTTGCGTTTCGTTCTCTGGGTTGCGTTTCGCTCTCTGGGTTGCGTTTCGCTCTCTGGGTTGCGTTTCGCCCTCTGGGTTGCGTTTCGTTCTCTGGGTTGCGTTTCGCTCTCTGGGTTGCGTTTCGTTCTCTGGGTTGCGTTTCGCTCTCTGGGTTGCGTTTCGCTCTCTGGGTTGCGTTTCGCCCTCTGGGTTGCGTTTCGCCCTCTGGGTTGCGTTTCGTTCTCTGGGTTGCGTTTCGTTCTCTGGGTTGCGTTTCGCCCTCTGGGTTGCGTTTCGCCCTCTGGGTTGCGTTTCGTTCTCTGGGTTGCGTTTCGCCCTCTGGGTTGCGTTTCGTTCTCTGGGTTGCGTTTCGTTCTCTGGGTTGCGTTTCGTTCTCTGGGTTGCGTTTCGCCCTCTGGGTTGCGTTTCGTTCTCTGGGTTGCGTTTCGCCCTCTGGGTTGCGTTTCGTTCTCTGGGTTGCGTTTCGTTCTCTGGGTTGCGTTTCGCCCTCTGGGTTGCGTTTCGCCCTCTGGGTTGCGTTTCGCCCTCTGGGTTGCGTTTCGTTCTCTGGGTTGCGTTTCGCCCTCTGGGTTGCGTTTCGTTCTCTGGGTTGCGTTTCGTTCTCTGGGTTGCGTTTCGCCCTCTGGGTTGCGTTTCGTTCTCTGGGTTGCGTTTCGCCCTCTGGGTTGCGTTTCGCCCTCTGGGTTGCGTTTCGTTCTCTGGGTTGCGTTTCGCTCTCTGGGTTGCGTTTCGCGCTCTGGGTTGCGTTTCGTTCTCTGGGTTGCGTTTCGCCCTCTGGGTTGCGTTTCGCCCTCTGGGTTGCGTTTCGCCCTCTGGGTTGCGTTTCGCCCTCTGGGTTGCGTTTCGCCCTCTGGGTTGCGTTTCGCTCTCTGGGTTGCGTTTCGCCCTCTGGGTTGCGTTTCGCCCTCTGGGTTGCGTTTCGTTCTCTGGGTTGCGTTTCGTTCTCTGGGTTGCGTTTCGCCCTCTGGGTTGCGTTTCGTTCTCTGGGTTGCGTTTCGCCCTCTGGGTTGCGTTTCGTTCTCTGGGTTGCGTTTCGTTCTCTGGGTTGCGTTTCGCCCTCTGGGTTGCGTTTCGCCCTCTGGGTTGCGTTTCGCCCTCTGGGTTGCGTTTCGTTCTCTGGGTTGCGTTTCGCCCTCTGGGTTGCGTTTCGTTCTCTGGGTTGCGTTTCGCCCTCTGGGTTGCGTTTCGTTCTCTGGGTTGCGTTTCGCCCTCTGGGTTGCGTTTCGTTCTCTGGGTTGCGTTTCGTTCTCTGGGTTGCGTTTCGCTCTCTGGGTTGCGTTTCGCCCTCTGGGTTGCGTTTCGTTCTCTGGGTTGCGTTTCGCCCTCTGGGTTGCGTTTCGTTCTCTGGGTTGCGTTTCGTTCTCTGGGTTGCGTTTCGCCCTCTGGGTTGCGTTTCGCCCTCTGGGTTGCGTTTCGCCCTCTGGGTTGCGTTTCGCCCTCTGGGTTGCGTTTCGTTCTCTGGGTTGCGTTTCGCCCTCTGGGTTGCGTTTCGCCCTCTGGGTTGCGTTTCGCCCTCTGGGTTGCGTTTCGCCCTCTGGGTTGCGTTTCGTTCTCTGGGTTGCGTTTCGTCCTCTGGGTTGCGTTTCGCTCTCTGGGTTGCGTTTCGTTCTCTGGGTTGCGTTTCGCCCTCTGGGTTGCGTTTCGCCCTCTGGGTTGCGTTTCGCCCTCTGGGTTGCGTTTCGCTCTCTGGGTTGCGTTTCGCCTCTGGGTTGCGTTTCGCCCTCTGGGTTGCGTTTCGTTCTCTGGGTTGCGTTTCGCCCTCTGGGTTGCGTTTCGTTCTCTGGGTTGCGTTTCGCCCTCTGGGTTGCGTTTCGCCCTCTGGGTTGCGTTTCGTTCTCTGGGTTGCGTTTCGTTCTCTGGGTTGCGTTTCGCCCTCTGGGTTGCGTTTCGCCCTCTGGGTTGCGTTTCGTTCTCTGGGTTGCGTTTCGCCCTCTGGGTTGCGTTTCGCCCTCTGGGTTGCGTTTCGCCCTCTGGGTTGCGTTTCGCCCTCTGGGTTGCGTTTCGTTCTCTGGGTTGCGTTTCGTTCTCTGGGTTGCGTTTCGCCCTCTGGGTTGCGTTTCGTTCTCTGGGTTGCGTTTCGCC
>NW_026539745.1:0-2884 GCF_027791375.1 Indicator indicator | reverse complement strand
TGTGTCGGTGTGAGCTGAAATTCCCCCCCCACCAACAATAACCAGGCTAGCCCAGTCTGGAAGCAAATGAAAAGCTGTATTTACAAGCAGAGTCTAAAATCTACAGTGAAATGCAATGAATATGTACAAATATACAAAATTCACAACATTCACAAATATATACAATCAATAGAAAAGCACAACCGATCTCCCTTTGCTTCCCCCCAAGGGGATCCTCCCAAAGGGGCCTCCCTCTCCCAGGAGCTTCCCCCCAGACCCCCCTGGACAGAGAAGCAGAGTTAGTTAAGCAGAAAGCTGTTAACTTAGCTGCCAAGGTCAGTACGTGTTATCTTCAGCCAGAAGAGAAGAAGAAAACAGCAGCCAGACAGCCCAGCAACTGCCCCCACTGCCGAACGCAGAATGTGCAGAGTGCCTACTTTGTTTTGGGTAATAGTTCTTAAACATTTCTATCTATCCAATGGAAGTGTTTAGAACAATCGTTATTTTGCTTTCTTACACCCAATAGTGACTTATTTACATTCTTTCACTTTCTCTGTTTTGAACTTTGCAAGGAAAAATTAAAAAGACAGTTTCAAACCATCACAGTCCACCCCTTCTAAACAATTCCATTGGCTGCTACTATCATTTATCTAATCTAAAATAATATCTACAACAATAGGTGAATAAAGACCATAGTCCATTCCGGCTATCTCAGATGTAGATGATTCAAAAGAGTCAAATCACAGGAAAAACAGCAAACAGTTTGTTTCCTCGCACATGGAGCGAAGGAAGGAACAGGGACTCTCAGGTGACTCAGGGCTCTCAGGGTTCGTGCACCATAGATCTCATGGACTCTCCTCTTGGGCGCGAGGCTGTATCTGTGCAACACTCTGAATTTAACCTCTCTCAGCCAAAGTTAGATTTCTTTGTGGAATACACTGAATTTCACCATTTTCTTGCATCACCCAATAGGTGTGACCAGGACCTTCAGCAGAAACCACCCCTCGGACAGGTTTGGCCTCTCCTGAAGGAGAAAATACCCAAACCGTTTTGCCTAACAGATTCTTTTCTCTGATAACAGGAACTCTATCACCTTCTTCCTTTCGCAACAAATCTGATTGGGCAGGTCCAGCTCGATTCACTGAACCTCTACTATTCACCAACCAGGTTGCTTGTGCTAAATGTTTCTCCCAGTTTTTCAAAGATCCACCCCCCATGGCTTTGAGAGTGGTTTTCAGCAAACCGTTGTAGCGTTCGATCTTCCCTGCAGCTGGTGCATAGTAGGGAATGTGGAATATCCACTCGATGCCGTGCTCTTTGGCCCAGTTTTTTACAAGATTATTCTTGAAATGAGTTCCATTGTCCGACTCAATCCTCTCTGGAGTTCCGTGTCTCCACAGGATTTGTCTTTCCAGACCAAGAATGGTGTTACGTGCAGTTGCATGAGGAACTGGATAAGTTTCCAGCCATCCAGTGCTTGCCTCTACCATAGTCAGCACATACTGCTTACCAGATGGAGAACGAGGTAGAGTGATGTAGTCAATCTGCCAGGCTTCACCATACTTGTACTTGGACCATCGGTCACCGTACCACAAGGGCTTGATCCGCTTTGCCTGCTTAATAGCAGCACAAATGTCACAGTCATGGATGACTTGTGTGATAGCATCCATGGAAATGTCAATGGATCTGTCACGAGCCCATCGGTAGGTTGCATCTCTGCCTTGATGTCCTGACGAGTCATGGGCCCACCGAGCTAAGAACAGCTCACCTCGGTGTTTCCAGTCAAGATCAGGATCAGGATCAGAGTTTGTGTCCACCTGGGAAACTCTTGCAGCTAGATCTGCCTGATGGTTGTGTTGTTGTTCCAAAAGCCCATTTGTAACCCTTAGGGTCTTTAAAACGCCCTTCTCTCAGAAAGTCAATTCCCAAAATACAAGGTGCATTAGGACCTGTTACAATAGTATGTTTCTTCCACTGGTTACAAAGACCCTCTGTAGTTGTAAGAGGAGTAACAAACTCATATGTGTCTGCTAGCAGATCCATAGTTGAGTTACCATAGCTTCTTAGCCCAATAAGACCATAACAGAATTCACCAACATTCAGTAACTTGTTCTTAACCCAAAGAAACGACTTATATGCCACGTATCTCACAATCTTGTCTATCATGCAGGAAACAGCCCATCTGTAAACAATCACACTGATAACAGAGGAAATAAAATTACTCAAAATCCAAAACAGCTTCATTTTGCTTCCTAATCTGAGCAGAAATAAATCAAACAAGCAATCGAGCCCCGAGTTGGAGCGCCAAAAAAAATAAAAAGTGTGTCGGTGTGAGCTGAAATTCCCCCCCACCAACAATAACCAGGCTAGCCCAGTCTGGAAGCAAATGAAAAGCTGTATTTACAAGCAGAGTCTAAAATCTACAGTGAAATGCAATGAATATGTACAAATATACAAAATTCACAACATTCACAAATATATACAATCAATAGAAAAGCACAACCGATCTCCCTTTGCTTCCCCCCAAGGGGATCCTCCCAAAGGGGCCTCCCTCTCCCAGGAGCTTCCCCCCAGACCCCCCTGGACAGAGAAGCAGAGTTAGTTAAGCAGAAAGCTGTTAACTTAGCTGCCAAGGTCAGTACGTGTTATCTTCAGCCAGAAGAGAAGAAGAAAACAGCAGCCAGACAGCCCAGCAACTGCCCCCACTGCCGAACGCAGAATGTGCAGAGTGCCTACTTTGTTTTGGGTAATAGTTCTTAAACATTTCTATCTATCCAATGGAAGTGTTTAGAACAATCGTTATTTTGCTTTCTTACACCCAATAGTGACTTATTTACATTCTTTCACTTTCTCTGTTTTGAACTTTGCAAGGAAAAATTAAAAAGACAGTTTCAAACCATCACAA
>NW_026539744.1:0-2886 GCF_027791375.1 Indicator indicator | reverse complement strand
AAGAAAAGAGGAAAGGCAAGGGAACCGGAAAAGAGCAACAGCAAAAGCAAAAGCAAAAAGAAGAAAAGAGGAAAGGCAAGGGAACCGGAAAAGAGCAACAGCAAAAGCAAAAGAGCAAAAGCAAAAGAAGAAAAGAGGAAAGGCAAAGGAACCGGAAAAGAGCAACAGCAAAAGCAAAAGAGCAAAAGCAAAAGAAGAAAAGAGGAAAGGCAAAGGAACCGGAAAAGAGCAACAGCAAAAGCAAAAGAGCAAAAGCAAAAGAAGAAAAGAGGAAAGGCAAAGGAACCGGAAAAGAGCAACAGCAAAAGCAAAAAGAAGAAAAGAGGAAAGGCAAAGGAACCGGAAAAGAGCAACAGCAAAAGCAAAAAGAAGAAAAGAGGAAAGGCAAGGGAACCGGAAAAGAGCAACAGCAAAAGCAAAAAGAAGAAAAGAGGAAAGGCAAGGGAACCGGAAAAGAGCAACAGCAAAAGCAAAAAGAAGAAAAGAGGAAAAGCAAAGGAACCGGAAAAGAGCAACAGCAAAAGCAAAAAGCAAAAGCAAAAGAAGAAAAGAGGAAAGGCAAGGGAACCGGAAAAGAGCAACAGCAAAAGCAAAAAGAAGAAAAGAGGAAAGGCAAGGGAACCGGAAAAGAGCAACAGCAAAAGCAAAAGAGCAAAAGCAAAAAGAAGAAAAGAGGAAAGGCAAGGGAACCGGAAAAGAGCAACAGCAAAAGCAAAAAGAAGAAAAGAGGAAAGGCAAGGGAACCGGAAAAGAGCAACAGCAAAAGCAAAAAGAAGAAAAGAGGAAAGGCAAAGGAACCGGAAAAGAGCAACAGCAAAAGCAAAAAGAAGAAAAGAGGAAAGGCAAGGGAACCGGAAAAGAGCAACAGCAAAAGCAAAAAGAAGAAAAGAGGAAAGGCAAAGGAACCGGAAAAGAGCAACAGCAAAAGCAAAAAGAAGAAAAGAGGAAAGGCAAGGGAACCGGAAAAGAGCAACAGCAAAAGCAAAAAGAAGAAAAGAGGAAAGGCAAGGGAACCGGAAAAGAGCAACAGCAAAAGCAAAAAGAAGAAAAGAGGAAAGGCAAGGGAACCGGAAAAGAGCAACAGCAAAAGCAAAAAGAAGAAAAGAGGAAAGGCAAAGGAACCGGAAAAGAGCAACAGCAAAAGCAAAAAGAAGAAAAGAGGAAAGGCAAAGGAACCGGAAAAGAGCAACAGCAAAAGCAAAAAGAAGAAAAGAGGAAAGGCAAGGGAACCGGAAAAGAGCAACAGCAAAAGCAAAAAGAAGAAAAGAGGAAAGGCAAAGGAACCGGAAAAGAGCAACAGCAAAAGCAAAAAGAAGAAAAGAGGAAAGGCAAGGGAACCGGAAAAGAGCAACAGCAAAAGCAAAAAGAAGAAAAGAGGAAAGGCAAGGGAACCGGAAAAGAGCAACAGCAAAAGCAAAAAGAAGAAAAGAGGAAAGGCAAGGGAACCGGAAAAGAGCAACAGCAAAAGCAAAAAGAAGAAAAGAGGAAAGGCAAGGGAACCGGAAAAGAGCAACAGCAAAAGCAAAAAGAAGAAAAGAGGAAAGGCAAGGGAACCGGAAAAGAGCAACAGCAAAAGCAAAAAGAAGAAAAGAGGAAAGGCAAGGGAACCGGAAAAGAGCAACAGCAAAAGCAAAAAGAAGAAAAGAGGAAAGGCAAGGGAACCGGAAAAGAGCAACAGCAAAAGCAAAAAGAACAAAAGAGGAAAGGCAAAGGAACCGGAAAAGAGCAACAGCAAAAGCAAAAAGAAGAAAAGAGGAAAGGCAAAGGAACCGGAAAAGAGCAACAGCAAAAGCAAAAAGAAGAAAAGAGGAAAGGCAAGGGAACCGGAAAAGAGCAACAGCAAAAGCAAAAAGAAGAAAAGAGGAAAGGCAAGGGAACCGGAAAAGAGCAACAGCAAAAGCAAAAAGAAGAAAAGAGGAAAGGCAAAGGAACCGGAAAAGAGCAACAGCAAAAGCAAAAAGAAGAAAAGAGGAAAGGCAAGGGAACCGGAAAAGAGCAACAGCAAAAGCAAAAAGAAGAAAAGAGGAAAGGCAAAGGAACCGGAAAAGAGCAACAGCAAAAGCAAAAAGAAGAAAAGAGGAAAGGCAAAGGAACCGGAAAAGAGCAACAGCAAAAGCAAAAAGAAGAAAAGAGGAAAGGCAAGGGAACCGGAAAAGAGCAACAGCAAAAGCAAAAAGAAGAAAAGAGGAAAGGCAAAGGAACCGGAAAAGAGCAACAGCAAAAGCAAAAAGAAGAAAAGAGGAAAGGCAAAGGAACCGGAAAAGAGCAACAGCAAAAGCAAAAGAGAAGAAAAGAGGAAAGGCAAAGGAACCGGAAAAGAGCAACAGCAAAAGCAAAGAGAAGAAAAGAGGAAAGGCAAAGGAACCGGAAAAGAGCAACAGCAAAAGCAAAGAGAAGAAAAGAGGAAAGGCAAAGGAACCGGAAAAGAGCAACAGCAAAAGCAAAAAGAAGAAAAGAGGAAAGGCAAAGGAACCGGAAAAGAGCAACAGCAAAAGCAAAAAGAAGAAAAGAGGAAAGGCAAAGGAACCGGAAAAGAGCAACAGCAAAAGCAAAAGAGCAAAAGCAAAAAGAAGAAAAGAGGAAAGGCAAAGGAACCGGAAAAGAGCAACAGCAAAAGCAAAAGAGCAAAAGCAAAAAGAAGAAAAGAGGAAAGGCAAAGGAACCGGAAAAGAGCAAAAGCAAAAGCAAAAGAGCAAAAGCAAAAGAAGAAAAGAGGAAAGGCAAAGGACCCGGAAAAGAGCAACAGCAAAAGCAAAGAGAAGAAAAGAGGAAAGGCAAAGGAACCGGAAAAGAGCAACAGCAAAAGCAAAAGCAAAAGAGAAGAAAAGAGGAAAGGCAAAGGAACCGGAAAAGAGCAACAGCAAAAGCAAAAAGAAGAAAAGAGGA
>NW_026539743.1:0-2893 GCF_027791375.1 Indicator indicator | reverse complement strand
TCTTTTTGCTTTTGCTGTTGCTCTTTTCCGGTTCCCTTGCCTTTCCTCTTTTCTTCTTTTTGCTTTTGCTGTTGCTCTTTTCCGGTTCCCTTGCCTTTCCTCTTTTCTTCTTTTTGCTTTTGCTGTTGCTCTTTTCCGGTTCCCTTGCCTTTCCTCTTTTCTTCTTTTTGCTTTTGCTGTTGCTCTTTTCCGGTTCCCTTGCCTTTCCTCTTTTCTTCTTTTTGCTTTTGCTGTTGCTCTTTTCCGGTTCCCTTGCCTTTCCTCTTTTCTTCTTTTTGCTTTTGCTGTTGCTCTTTTCCGGTTCCCTTGCCTTTCCTCTTTTCTTCTTTTTGCTTTTGCTGTTGCTCTTTTCCGGTTCCCTTGCCTTTCCTCTTTTCTTCTTTTTGCTTTTGCTGTTGCTCTTTTCCGGTTCCCTTGCCTTTCCTCTTTTCTTCTTTTTGCTTTTGCTGTTGCTCTTTTCCGGTTCCCTTGCCTTTCCTCTTTTCTTCTTTTTGCTTTTGCTGTTGCTCTTTTCCGGTTCCCTTGCCTTTCCTCTTTTCTTCTTTTTGCTTTTGCTGTTGCTCTTTTCCGGTTCCCTTGCCTTTCCTCTTTTCTTCTTTTTGCTTTTGCTGTTGCTCTTTTCCGGTTCCCTTGCCTTTCCTCTTTTCTTCTTTTTGCTTTTGCTGTTGCTCTTTTCCGGTTCCCTTGCCTTTCCTCTTTTCTTCTTTTTGCTTTTGCTGTTGCTCTTTTCCGGTTCCCTTGCCTTTCCTCTTTTCTTCTTTTTGCTTTTGCTGTTGCTCTTTTCCGGTTCCCTTGCCTTTCCTCTTTTCTTCTTTTTGCTTTTGCTGTTGCTCTTTTCCGGTTCCCTTGCCTTTCCTCTTTTCTTCTTTTTGCTTTTGCTGTTGCTCTTTTCCGGTTCCCTTGCCTTTCCTCTTTTCTTCTTTTTGCTTTTGCTGTTGCTCTTTTCCGGTTCCCTTGCCTTTCCTCTTTTCTTCTTTTTGCTTTTGCTGTTGCTCTTTTCCGGTTCCCTTGCCTTTCCTCTTTTCTTCTTTTTGCTTTTGCTGTTGCTCTTTTCCGGTTCCCTTGCCTTTCCTCTTTTCTTCTTTTTGCTTTTGCTGTTGCTCTTTTCCGGTTCCCTTGCCTTTCCTCTTTTCTTCTTTTTGCTTTTGCTGTTGCTCTTTTCCGGTTCCCTTGCCTTTCCTCTTTTCTTCTTTTTGCTTTTGCTGTTGCTCTTTTCCGGTTCCCTTGCCTTTCCTCTTTTCTTCTTTTTGCTTTTGCTGTTGCTCTTTTCCGGTTCCCTTGCCTTTCCTCTTTTCTTCTTTTTGCTTTTGCTGTTGCTCTTTTCCGGTTCCCTTGCCTTTCCTCTTTTCTTCTTTTTGCTTTTGCTGTTGCTCTTTTCCGGTTCCCTTGCCTTTCCTCTTTTCTTCTTTTTGCTTTTGCTGTTGCTCTTTTCCGGTTCCCTTGCCTTTCCTCTTTTCTTCTTTTTGCTTTTGCTGTTGCTCTTTTCCGGTTCCCTTGCCTTTCCTCTTTTCTTCTTTTTGCTTTTGCTGTTGCTCTTTTCCGGTTCCCTTGCCTTTCCTCTTTTCTTCTTTTTGCTTTTGCTGTTGCTCTTTTCCGGTTCCCTTGCCTTTCCTCTTTTCTTCTTTTTGCTTTTGCTGTTGCTCTTTTCCGGTTCCCTTGCCTTTCCTCTTTTCTTCTTTTTGCTTTTGCTGTTGCTCTTTTCCGGTTCCCTTGCCTTTCCTCTTTTCTTCTTTTTGCTTTTGCTGTTGCTCTTTTCCGGTTCCCTTGCCTTTCCTCTTTTCTTCTTTTTGCTTTTGCTGTTGCTCTTTTCCGGTTCCCTTGCCTTTCCTCTTTTCTTCTTTTTGCTTTTGCTGTTGCTCTTTTCCGGTTCCCTTGCCTTTCCTCTTTTCTTCTTTTTGCTTTTGCTGTTGCTCTTTTCCGGTTCCCTTGCCTTTCCTCTTTTCTTCTTTTTGCTTTTGCTGTTGCTCTTTTCCGGTTCCCTTGCCTTTCCTCTTTTCTTCTTTTTGCTTTTGCTGTTGCTCTTTTCCGGTTCCCTTGCCTTTCCTCTTTTCTTCTTTTTGCTTTTGCTGTTGCTCTTTTCCGGTTCCCTTGCCTTTCCTCTTTTCTTCTTTTTGCTTTTGCTGTTGCTCTTTTCCGGTTCCCTTGCCTTTCCTCTTTTCTTCTTTTTGCTTTTGCTGTTGCTCTTTTCCGGTTCCCTTGCCTTTCCTCTTTTCTTCTTTTTGCTTTTGCTGTTGCTCTTTTCCGGTTCCCTTGCCTTTCCTCTTTTCTTCTTTTTGCTTTTGCTGTTGCTCTTTTCCGGTTCCCTTGCCTTTCCTCTTTTCTTCTTTTTGCTTTTGCTGTTGCTCTTTTCCGGTTCCCTTGCCTTTCCTCTTTTCTTCTTTTTGCTTTTGCTGTTGCTCTTTTCCGGTTCCCTTGCCTTTCCTCTTTTCTTCTTTTTGCTTTTGCTGTTGCTCTTTTCCGGTTCCCTTGCCTTTCCTCTTTTCTTCTTTTTGCTTTTGCTGTTGCTCTTTTCCGGTTCCCTTGCCTTTCCTCTTTTCTTCTTTTTGCTTTTGCTGTTGCTCTTTTCCGGTTCCCTTGCCTTTCCTCTTTTCTTCTTTTTGCTTTTGCTGTTGCTCTTTTCCGGTTCCCTTGCCTTTCCTCTTTTCTTCTTTTTGCTTTTGCTGTTGCTCTTTTCCGGTTCCCTTGCCTTTCCTCTTTTCTTCTTTTTGCTTTTGCTGTTGCTCTTTTCCGGTTCCCTTGCCTTTCCTCTTTTCTTCTTTTTGCTTTTGCTGTTGCTCTTTTCCGGTTCCCTTGCCTTTCCTCTTTTCTTCTTTTTGCTTTTGCTGTTGCTCTTTTCCGGTTCCCTTGCCTTTCCTCTTTTCTTCTTTTTGCTTTTGCTGTTGCTCTTTTCCGG
>NW_026539742.1:0-2932 GCF_027791375.1 Indicator indicator | reverse complement strand
GCTGTCATTGGGCATCACCAAGAAGAGCCTGGCTCCATCCTCATGGCGCTCACCCTTTAGGTATTTATAAACATGAATGAGGTCACCCCTCAGTCTCCTCCTCTCCAAGCTAAAGATCCCCAGCTCCCTCAGTCTCTCCTCATAAGGAAGATGTTCCACTCCCTTAATCATTTTTATGGCTCTGCACTGGACTCTTTCAAGCAGTTTCCTGAGGTCCTTCTTGAACTGACGGACCCCGAACTGGACACAATATTCCAGATGTGGCCTCACCAGGGCAGAGTACAGAGGGAGAAGAACTTCTCTCGACCTACTGACTGCACCCCTTCTAATACAACCCAGGATACCATTGGCCTTCTTGGCCACAAGAGCACATTGTTGGCTGATGGTCAACCTTCCATCCACTAGGACCCCCAGGTCCTTTTGCCCTTCACTGCCATCCAGCAGGTCGGTCCCCAACCTCTACTGCTACATGGGGTTGTTCTTTCCCAGGTGCAAGACTCTACACTTGCCCTTGCTGAACTTAATTGAATTTCTCCCTGCCCATCTCTCCAGCCTAAGTCTCACTGAATGGCAGCACAACCCTCTGGTGTGTCAGCCACTCCATCCAGTTTGGTGCCATCAGCAAACTTGCTGACACTGCACTCTCTGCCCTCATCCAGGTCATTGATGAATATATTGAACAGCACTAGTTCCAGTACTGACCCTTGAAGGACTCCACTAGATACAGGCCTCCAGCTAGACTCTGTCCCATTGACCACAACTCTCTGACTTCTCGCCTTCAATCAATTCTCAATCCACCTCACTACCTGATTGTCCAGACCACACTGTCTCAGTTTAGCTGCAAGGATGCAGTGGGAAACAGTGTCAAATGCCTTACTGAAATGAAGACAAACCACATCCACTGCACTACCATCATCTATTCGCCTGGTTATGTCCTCATAAAAGGCTATCAGGTTGGTCAGACATAACTTCCCCTTGGTAAAGCCATGTTGACTGCCCTAATGACCCTCTTGTCCTTGATGTGCCTAAGGTCAGTGCCAAGGATAAGTTACTCCATTATCTATCTGGGGATGGAGGTGAGGCTAACTGGTCTATAGTTACCTGGGTCCTTCTTCTTACCCTTTTTGAAGACTGGAGTGATATTTGCCTTCCTCCACTCTCCAGGCACCTCTCATGTCCACCATGACTTACCAAAGATGATGGTCTGGCAATGACCTCTGCCAGCTCCCTCAGCACCCTTGGGTGCATCTCATCAGGACCCAAGGACTTGATTTTCTGTTGCCATCAAACATGCAGGTTGCTTACACCTAAGCAAAAAAAAAAAAAAAAAAAAAGTAAAAGATTTGCATGGTTTGAGCTTCCTTGACACACATGGGTGGGTACAGAGTAATTTTCTGCCACTCTAGTTGATGTCTATCTTGATTCTTATTTGGCTGGTTGTCCCAGTGCAATTGTTAATATACTTCTCTAGGGCAAAGCAATCTGTAAATTTGATCATTATGTGCCATTATCATAGAATCATAGAGTGCCAGGTTGGGAGGGACTTCAAGGATCATCTGGTCCAACCTTTTTAAGTAATAGTAGAGTTTAAATGAGATGACCCAGAAACTTGTCAAGCTGAGTCTTAAAACTGTCCAACGTAGGGGAATCCACTACTTCCCTTGGGAGATGATTCCAATGTCTAACTGTTCCCATGGTGAAAAATTTTCTTCTAGAGTCCAGCTGGAATCTCCCCTGGAATAACTTGTACCCATCACCCTTTGTCTTTTCATTGTGACTCCTTGTAAAAACAGAGTCTCCACTGTCATGATAGCCACCGTTTATGTGCTGGGACATGGTAATAAGGTTTCCCCTAAGCCTTCTCTTCTCAAAACTGAACCCACTATGCACCATTCTGAGGGACAACTCTCTGTGAAAAAGCATACTGAGTAAAAGGTTGGGATCTACAAGGCAACTTGTACAGAACTTTGGGGTTTTGTGTTTAGAATCTGTCCCTAATTAGCTATTGAGGTTGGACAGACTCTGATATGTGTGTGTGTGTGTGTGTGAGATAAAGAAATAAGGGTAGCACTTCATACTGCTGGGGGTACTCTTGTTATTCCAGATATCTGTCATTATACTGACTTCAAACTTGGCTTAGCAGAATGTAATACATGACTTGGAGCAGTCATCGAAAACTCTGTGAATACTGTGGCAAAGGCTAATGTAAATAAAGGAAGATCAAAGTAAACTTTGAAGTAGGAATGGAGCCTGACACAGCCTAGCAAGACATACTGTACTTAGGCACAACACAACAAACTGGAAATATTTCATTTTCTATTTCCTGGCCTAGATACCAGCCTTAAAACTTAGTTTTTTTATTATTATCCTCTC
Source organism: Indicator indicator (assembly GCF_027791375.1). Classification (NCBI taxonomy): domain Eukaryota; kingdom Metazoa; phylum Chordata; class Aves; order Piciformes; family Indicatoridae; genus Indicator; species Indicator indicator. The sequence continues at coordinate 559 of NW_026539742.1, read as the reverse complement.
ACATTTTAGTTCTCACTCTCAAGCCGTGCTAGCAATTTATTTTGCAGGCTTTCTATAAAGATATGGTTTTTTTTTTTCCTAAACCCTGTTTATAGCATTTTACCATGCAGTAGAAGAGTGCAGTTTACCAATTCCACTAGCACAAAACAAATGCTGTCAGTGCTCCCACAAAACTACCATGCGGGAAACAGAGAGCTCAAAAAGGACCAAGAGAAGGTATTGAGACCTAATTGCATCAATACACTTTGCATTGTCCTCTTATCCACCTCCATTTTCGTCTTTGGATAGAAACTCTCATACAAGCTACAGTGCTGGAAGCAGCTGTGCTGAGTCACATTTTCCAGACCTGTCATAGAATCCTAGAATCACTTAGGTTGGAAGAGACCTTCAAGATCATAAAGTCTAACCATCAACTGTACCAAGTTCACCACTAAGCCATATCCCCAGGCACCACATCTACATGGCTCTTAAACACATCCAGGAATGGTGACTCAACCACCTCCCTGGGTAGTCTGTGCCAATGCCTGACAACCCTTTCTATAAAAAAAAAAATTCCTAA
>NW_026539741.1:0-2943 GCF_027791375.1 Indicator indicator | reverse complement strand
CCTGGATAATGAAGGGCTTTCTGGATTACATTCTTGGTGATTCGGGCAAAGCTCAGCTCCTGCGGGACACTTTTGCCTTCAAAGCGGTGCCCATGTTGAATCCAGATGGTGTGATTGTGGGGAATCACCGCTGCTCTTTAACAGGTCAGGACTTGAACCGCAAGTACAGGTCAAAAAGGAAGAAATCTTATCCTTCTGTCTGGAACACCCGAAGCATGATCAAAAGGTAACCTCGTTTGCATTCCGTGCAGGATAGATGATGTTCCTTTCCACTGTCTTTTGGCTAGTGTGACTTCTCTGTGTCCTTTCTTGGTTTTGGTATTGTTGACATCTTTGCCCCCAAGCCCTTCTGACTGTTTTGTGTCTGGTTGCTTTTCAGAGCAGGTTCACAGGTCCACAGGCTCACAGGATGTCAGGGGTTGGAAGGGATCCAAAGAGATCATCAGGTCCAACCCCTCTGCCAGAAGGGACCATAGAATCTAGCTCAGGTCACAGAGGAATGCATCCAGACAGGCCTTGAAAGTCTCCAGAGAAGGAGACTCCACAACCTCCCTGGGCAGCCTGTTCCAGTGGTCTGTGACCCTTACAGTAAAGAAGATGCCCCTTGTGTTGAGGTGGAACCTCCTGTGCTGCTGTTTTCTTCTTTAGTATTGTGCAAGTTTCCCTTTAATGTACTTTCTCCATTCCTGGTAGTAAGTTACATCTCCAAAGTAAAAAGAACTTTTACCAAAATATTTTCAGCATATTTCTCCTCAGTATACCCTGCCAAAATCTGCTTATCAAATTCCTTATTTCTTTCTTTTTCTTCTTTTCTGGCATACAACCACATCCCAGAATGAAGTTAGATTCAGAATAGATGCCAGATGTCCATTTGACAGCAAAGATTGCCAAGTTTGTTCTATGTTTTGCTGCAAATATGTTTGATTTTCTTACACAGACTTCCAGTCACAGAGACTCTGGCTATAAAACTAAACCTTCAGCTGGTAAACATCTGTAACAAATTAAACAAAGAAGACTCTTGTGCAGAAAGCCAGTGACAGAGTTAGTACATTTAATGGTTTTTTCATCTGGTTACAGCCTGGTTTAAGTAAGATTTCTGTTCTTTTAAATGAATGTTTTGCCATACACATCCCTAGCTTACAGAGGATGAGCACCCCTCCTGTCTTTCTAGATGAGAGACAATCTGCACTTGTCAGTGCCCTGTAATTGGTATCAATTTTGTTTGCCTAAGTGCTACTGACCTTCAGCCTCACATTCAGCTGCTGTCAGCAGAGACAGGTCTGTTTAGTACTTCTTCCTTCTTAGTTCTGCTGTGGATTTCCAACTCCTGCCCAGCATAAAGTCCCAGGTGACACACTGTGGCGCCATCTTCCCTGTAGAGCTCTGCTTTGACATGAATTGGGCATTGAGGGTGTGGATTACTAAACCCCAGTCTGTCTAGCTGCACATTTTCTTTTAAGAGTTAGTTAAGCAATAATAGATTGCAGAGTCTTGGCACATCATAAAAATTGGTGTCTCCAGTCTGATGAAGAAAAGGGATTCACTGCTAAGACTTCAGTCTCATCATTGTACAACATGTATTATCCAACACGTGTACAACAGTAGAAGAGCAGCAGATAAGAACATCAGGTTTCAGCTGTACAAGGTCCTCGTGTGCACATCTACAGAGCTGCATGTTCCAACTGAAAGTTGGAACACATGGACAAAGGCTGCTGATGCATGCACTCATTTCTGTGCAGTGACAAGTGTATTTTTCTGGAGGGAACTGACCAGTTTGTTTCTGATCCAGCCCACTCAAGGTTTAACTTAAAGCTCAGAATATGAAACTTGTGTTGATTTCTTGCTTTTTAGGTAACATATGAGCTTCAGTGTAACATATTAGTTCAAACTAGTTTCTGAGCTGGAGGAAAAAAAACCCACACTTTTAATAAAGTATTCTATCTTGTCCCATATTACAGAGTGATGGAGGAACGGGATGTTTTCCTGTATTGTGACATCCATGGTCACAACAAGAAACAGAATGTCTTTATGTATGGTTGTGAGTCAAAGCAGCATTCCAAAGCACCACACATGCATCCACGTGGCTTCCCACTCTTGCTGAGCAAGAGCTGCCCAGATACGGTAAGCAAATGTCTGGCTAGAAACTTACCTAAAAACTGATTTGGATTCCTAGGGTTTTTCTTAAGGTGTTCTGTTTACTAAAAGATAGCACTTCATCCAGTAAAGTAACCTGCAGTTGGCTAACGTTAGAAATGGTAGGAATAAGAAATTTTAATGCCTTGGAATCCCAGCACTCCAAAACGTACCAAGATGAACTGGAGTGTAAACTTTTACAAGGTCAAAAGCTAACATTAAATATTGTGTACTCCTAATATTCGATGCAGCTTTAAAATATATTGTAGAATAAAAGCAAGCAAGGAAGGAAAGAAGAAAGTAAAGAAGAAAAATACTTCTCCAGGATGAACTTGAAAACTTCTGTTCAAAATTGTGCCAAAAATCATCAGGTTTGTCTAAGATATTTCAATTAAGAAAAAATTAAAGTGTACGAGGAAATGGTGGCTTTAAAAATACTTCATTTTCCAGTAAAATCTGACTCCAGTAAGCTTATTTTGAACAAGAAAGTTTGCAAAAGCTCAGATATAAAACAGTGCACAAACTAACCTACTGCATGCCCTTGCATAATAGCAGCTAATGCTGTTGTCCTCAGCTATCAATAATGAAGTAGTTGTGAGCTCCGTATCAGTTGCATTGAAGTGTTGGTCTTTTAACTTATGAGACAAGAGTTATTCCAACCTTTTAGTAAGATGCATGTCGGTATATAAAAGCATGTTGGTAACACAGCTGGGCAGCTGTCTATACAGGACATGTGCAGATGATTCAGAAATCCTGAAAGCAAACCAAACTTTTAATCCAAGGGTTTTTAGTTCACCTACATCTCCGTTG
>NW_026539740.1:0-2966 GCF_027791375.1 Indicator indicator | reverse complement strand
TACACAGAGCCAATCCCAAGTTCTGATGAGACCAGGAACTACTTCTGATGAGTGTACACAGAGCCAATCCCAAATTCTGATGAGACCAGGAACTACTTCTGATGAGTGTACACAGAGCCAATCCCAAGTTCTGATGAGACCAGGAACTACTTCTGATGAGTGTACACAGAGCCAATCCCAAATTCTGATGAGACCAGGAACTACTTCTGATGAGTGTACACAGAGCCAATCCCAAATTCTGATGAGACCAGGAACTACTTCTGATGAGTGTACACAGAGCCAATCCCAAATTCTGATGAGACCAGGAACTACTTCTGATGAGTGTACACAGAGCCAATCCCAAATTCTGATGAGACCAGGAACTACTTCTGATGAGTGTACACAGAGCCAATCCCAAATTCTGATGAGACCAGGAACTACTTCTGATGAGTGTACACAGAGCCAATCCCAAGTTCTGATGAGACCAGGAACTACTTCTGATGAGTGTACACAGAGCCAATCCCAAGTTCTGATGAGACCAGGAACTACTTCTGATGAGTGTACACAGAGCCAATCCCAAATTCTGATGAGACCAGGAACTACTTCTGATGAGTGTACACAGAGCCAATCCCAAGTTCTGATGAGACCAGGAACTACTTCTGATGAGTGTACACAGAGCCAATCCCAAGTTCTGATGAGACCAGGAACTACTTCTGATGAGTGTACACAGAGCCAATCCCAAATTCTGATGAGACCAGGAACTACTTCTGATGAGTGTACACAGAGCCAATCCCAAGTTCTGATGAGACCAGGAACTACTTCTGATGAGTGTACACAGAGCCAATCCCAAGTTCTGATGAGACCAGGAACTACTTCTGATGAGTGTACACAGAGCCAATCCCAAGTTCTGATGAGACCAGGAACTACTTCTGATGAGTGTACACAGAGCCAATCCCAAGTTCTGATGAGACCAGGAACTACTTCTGATGAGTGTACACAGAGCCAATCCCAAATTCTGATGAGACCAGGAACTACTTCTGATGAGTGTACACAGAGCCAATCCCAAATTCTGATGAGACCAGGAACTACTTCTGATGAATGTACACAGAGCCAATCCCAAATTCTGATGAGACCAGGAACTACTTCTGATGAGTGTACACAGAGCCAATCCCAAGTTCTGATGAGACCAGGAACTACTTCTGATGAATGTACACAGAGCCAATCCCAAATTCTGATGAGACCAGGAACATTCTGATGAGTGTACACAGAGCCAATCCCAAATTCTGATGAGACCAGGAACCACTTCTGATGAGTGTACACAGAGCCAATCCCAAATTCTGATGAGACCAGGAACTACTTCTGATGAGTGTACACAGAGCCAATCCCAAGTTCTGATGAGACCAGGAACTACTTCTGATGAGCGTACACAGAGCCAATCCCAAGTTCTGATGAGACCAGGAACTACTTCTGATGAATGTACACAGAGCCAATCCCAAGTTCTGATGAGACCAGGAACTACTTCTGATGAGTGTACACAGAGCCAATCCCAAGTTCTGATGAGACCAGGAACTACTTCTGATGAGTGTACACAGAGCCAATCCCAAGTTCTGATGAGACCAGGAACTACTTCTGATGAGTGTACACAGAGCCAATCCCAAGTTCTGATGAGACCAGGAACTACTTCTGATGAGTGTACACAGAGCCAATCCCAAATTCTGATGAGACCAGGAACTACTTCTGATGAGTGTACACAGAGCCAATCCCAAGTTCTGATGAGACCAGGAACTACTTCTGATGAGTGTACACAGAGCCAATCCCAAGTTCTGATGAGACCAGGAACTACTTCTGATGAGTGTACACAGAGCCAATCCCAAATTCTGATGAGACCAGGAACTACTTCTGATGAGTGTACACAGAGCCAATCCCAAATTCTGATGAGACCAGGAACTACTTCTGATGAGTGTACACAGAGCCAATCCCAAATTCTGATGAGACCAGGAACTACTTCTGATGAGTGTACACAGAGCCAATCCCAAGTTCTGATGAGACCAGGAACTACTTCTGATGAGTGTACACAGAGCCAATCCCAAGTTCTGATGAGACCAGGAACTACTTCTGATGAGTGTACACAGAGCCAATCCCAAGTTCTGATGAGACCAGGAACTACTTCTGATGAGTGTACACAGAGCCAATCCCAAATTCTGATGAGACCAGGAACTACTTCTGATGAGTGTACACAGAGCCAATCCCAAATTCTGATGAGACCAGGAACTACTTCTGATGAGTGTACACAGAGCCAATCCCAAGTTCTGATGAGACCAGGAACTACTTCTGATGAGTGTACACAGAGCCAATCCCAAATTCTGATGAGACCAGGAACTACTTCTGATGAGTGTACACAGAGCCAATCCCAAGTTCTGATGAGACCAGGAACTACTTCTGATGAGTGTACACAGAGCCAATCCCAAGTTCTGATGAGACCAGGAACTACTTCTGATGAGTGTACACAGAGCCAATCCCAAGTTCTGATGAGACCAGGAACTACTTCTGATGAGTGTACACAGAGCCAATCCCAAATTCTGATGAGACCAGGAACTACTTCTGATGAGTGTACACAGAGCCAATCCCAAGTTCTGATGAGACCAGGAACTACTTCTGATGAGTGTACACAGAGCCAATCCCAAATTCTGATGAGACCAGGAACTACTTCTGATGAGTGTACACAGAGCCAATCCCAAATTCTGATGAGACCAGGAACTACTTCTGATGAGTGTACACAGAGCCAATCCCAAATTCTGATGAGACCAGGAACTACTTCTGATGAGTGTACACAGAGCCAATCCCAAATTCTGATGAGACCAGGAACTACTTCTGATGAGTGTACACAGAGCCAATCCCAAATTCTGATGAGACCAGGAACTACTTCTGATGAGTGTACACAGAGCCAATCCCAAGTTCTGATGAGACCAGGAACTACTTCTGATGAG
>NW_026539739.1:0-2972 GCF_027791375.1 Indicator indicator | reverse complement strand
AGTGAATATTAGGAAGAAATTCTTGCCAGTGAGGGTGGTGAGACACTGGAACAGGTTGCCCAGGCAAGTTGTGAATGCCCCATCCCTGGAGGTGTTCAAGGTCAGGTTGGACAGAGCCTTGAGAAGCCTGGTTTAGTCGAAGGTGTCCCTGCCCAAGGTTGGGTGGGTGATTGGAACTAGATGATCTTCAAGGTCCCTTCCCAACCCATTCCATTCCATGATTCTATGACCTTGGAGTCTTTGCTTGTGTTTAACTGCACACCATTCTGAATGCAGAGTGAAAATGTGTTTTCCCCATGGCAGAACATCAGAGAATGAACCATCAGGGAATGAACCACAGGGCTTTGAGCCCTGTGGACAGCAGCATTGCTTAGTATATTCAAATATTCCTCTCAGCAGTAATTCAGTACCTGGCTCTTTAGATACATCATTGCCAAGGATTAGTTCCTGTGGGTGTCCTTTAATTACTTTATGGAATGGGCACCAAGATTGCATGGATGAAAAGTGTTCTGTGTGCAAAAAAAAAAAAAAAAAAAAAAAAAGAAAAGAAAAAAACAACATCAAAGGCAAGAAAGAGCTTCATATCCCTTTGATGTCACTCAGCTTCAGGTAAAGAGGATTACTGCTTGCAGGAGTGCTAATTAAAACCAAGTTATTTGATTGACTTGACATGCCTTTCAAATAGCTTCTAAAACTTGCCATCTCTGACAAGAGGAAGATCCTGAGTCCATGGGCTTGTATGATTTACAAGTCTTCCTCCTTTTCCTTCACAGACTTAATTATAATCTCCTTTGAATGTAAGAACCAAAAGATGGATCTCTGTGTACTCATCTTAAGAGTGTGATGATTCACACCAGGGAAGAGCCTTTTCTTTTCCTGCCATCTTTGGGAGATCAGTGAAGGAGAACAGTGAAGGGAACAGGCTGCTCAGGGGGGTTCTGGAGTCTCCCTCTCTGGAGATATTCCAAACCCACCTGGCTGTGTTCTTGTGTGATCTGCTCTAGGTGATCCTGCTCTGGCAGGGGGGATGGACTGGGTGAGCTTTGGAGCTCCCTTCCAGCCCCTAACATTCTCTGATTCTGTGACCCTGAGATTCTGTGATTTATTGATTCTGTGACTCTGTGACTCTGTGATTCTGTGACTCTATGATTCTGTGATTCTGTGATTCTGTGACTGTGATTCTGTAATTCTGTAATTCAGTGATTCTGTGATTCTGTGACTGTGATTCTGTGACTCTGTGACTGAGATTCTGTGATTCTGTGATTCTGTGATTCAGTGATTCTGTAATTCAGTGATTCTGTGATTCTGTGACTCTCTGATTCTGTGACTCTGTGACTGAGATTCTGTGATTCTGTGATTCTGTGATTCAGTGATTCTGTGATGCTGTGACTCTGTGAATTGATTACCCTAAGTGAGGGGTGTCAGGTAGTGATAGGACTGGGGGGAATGGAGCAAAACTAGAAGTGGGGAGATTCAGATTGGATGTGAGGAAGAAGTTGTTCCCCATGAGGGTGGTGAGAGACTGGCACAGGTTGCCCAGGGAGGTGGTGGAAGCCTCATCCCTGGAGGTTTTTAAGGCCAGTCTGGATGGGGCTCTGGGTAACCTGTGTGAAGTGCCCCTGCCCATGGCAGGGGGGTTGGAACTGCATGATCTTTGAGCTCCCTTCCAACCCTAACAATTCTATGACTCTGAAGTGTGATATTGATGTCATTTTCCTTACAATTGTTTCTAACAAACAATGCAATGTCTAACCTAGGACAAACCTGAGGCTGAGTGGCATCACCTCATCAGAGAATGTCACTAGCAGTTCTGCCTCATTGCTCTTTCCCTGGGGGACAGCAGTCTTGAATACAGCACACACATTCACTAATCCTCTTATGGAGATACTGTTTCTCTTAATGGACCTTGATCCTCTCCACTCTCTATGAAGGCATTTCACTAGTCCTACAAATTCAGATTGGAGGGCAGAGAAGCATTGCTCCTACTGACAGAAGTCAGAAATCTCCAGCTTGCTCCATCCTGGGGCTGTTCAGTCTGGAGAAGAGAAGGCTCTGAGGTGACCTTATTGTGGCCTTCCAGTATCTGAAGGAGGCTACAAGAAAGCTGGGGAGGGACTTTTTAGGGTGTCAGGGCATGATAGGACTAGGGGGAATGGAATAAAGCTGGAAATGGAGAGATTCAGACTGGATGTGAGGAAGAAGTTCTTCCCCATGAGAGTGGTGAGAGCCTGGAATGGGTTGTGCAGGGAGGTGGTTGAGGCCCCATCCCTGGAGGTGTTTAAGGCCAGGCTGGATGAGGCTCTGGCCAGCCTGATGTAGTGTGAGGTGTCCCTGGCCATGGCAGGGGGGTTGGAACTGGCTGAGCCTTGAGGTCCCTTCCAACCCTGACTGATTCTGTGATTCTATGATCCTGCGAGTACCCAGGTCCCACTCAAGCCTCCAGCTGTTCCTCCTTCCTGGCAGCATCTGACTCAGGATGTCTGCAAAGTTTCTGTGCAGCTCCTGCCTCTTGTTCTCGAGGGAGCTATTTAAAGGCTTATCACTGGCAATTTCTGAAATACCAACTTGTTCTGAACCATACTGTTCTGCCTCAAGAAAATTGCTTTACATACATTAAGTATATCAGAGCTAGTGAAAGCAGTTTGCTTCCAAATCTGTTTATACCCAAATGCCATCTGCTGCTGGGTGGGTTTTCTCCTGAAATAAATGATGATATGCTCCAAAGGTCACCCTTATTGCTCTATTGATATTTCAGCATGACACCTAATGTTGAAGAAAAATCTCCTGCAGAAAGGATTTGGTTTGCTTTACAGAGATTAAATTCTCTGTCAGAAAAGAGAAAATGGCATCCTGGCCTGCATCAGGAACAGTGTGGCCAGCAGGACCAGGGATAGAATTCTGCCCTGTGCTCAGCACTGGTGAGGTCTGCAGCTCTGAGCCCCTCACTGCATGAGGTGCTGAAGCAGGTCCAG
>NW_026539738.1:0-3000 GCF_027791375.1 Indicator indicator | reverse complement strand
GCAAAGAAACAATTTTAAGTTTACATTTAATCTTTCTTCTGTATATACTTTAAAATTGTTAATGTGTTCTTGAAGATAATAAAAAAAGTTTTAAATTCCCCTGTATCTGTGTGGTAGTTTCAGTCTGTGCCTAGAAAATTTTCCACAGATCCTGAAGAGAAAGTAGTAGAATATAAATAATCACCATTAGGTGAAAAAAGGAAAATAATTGTAAGCTCTAAATAATCCCATTGAACAGATGAAAAACCTAAACTAGTTGTGTACACTAGCTTTCTCTCTTTTTACTTCCTCCACTCTGGCCAGTGCTTCTGCTGGTTTTTGCTGACCTTGGCTTCATTGCTTTGTTGTGGCTGAGTATCTAACAAACAAATCTCTCCTCTTTTCTCTCCTGTATCATTAACAGGGGGGAAGGGAGCAGGGAAGGGGAAGCTATTAGTAGCTCCCCTGGTTTGTCCAGGGGGGTTTCTGTGCCGTTTAGAAATTATAAATACCTGTAAATATTGTATATTTTGTGCATATTCATTGCATTTCATTTTAGATTGTAGTTTTACTTGTAAATACAGCTTCATTTGCTTCCATTTGAGCTGGTCTGGTAATTTTATGTTGGGGGGAATTTTCAACCCGCCACTATGGGGGACTGCGGTGGGTCCGCATATTTCTTGCCTGGGAAAGAAAAACTTGGCCTTGGGCAGATTGCTGTGTATCAGTAAAGATATGGGAGGCTCCAGAGATGCAGGTGGTTTGCAAGGACGAAGAGTGCCTGGGAAACTGTGAGATAAAAGGTTTGAATCATCCCATGTGAAAGTTAACAAGAATAGCTATTACAATAGTGATGTAGTAATAACCAATAAGAGTATTAAAAGCAAATTGTTAACCAATTAGAAGTGGCCACAGTAGCATGGAAAACATATAAATGTGTGTTGTTAATAATAATAAAAGGCTCTATGTTTCATACTGTACTCGGTTTTGTGACTATAAGTGTGTAAGTGTCATGCTCAGTCCGCCATGACAGCCACACATCACAATCTTTTTCTGCAAAAGTCGTGCTTAATTAGTGAGTTAATTAAAGGGAGATACTGAAGAAGTGCTTTATCTTGCAATAAAAACTCATAGAGAGAGCAGCTTTACTATGGCACTATATTTTCAGTGCGGCAGCAGATGGATTTTCAAAATATTTATTCTGGATGGCAGAGAATGTTAACATTAGGAAGTTGCAAGTTCCATGCCTAAGAAATACTACTATCCTCATATGTTCCTCTAGGGATGGACCTTTGTGCATTTTCATTTTACATTTTTGTCTATAATCTGTTTGTTTTACAGCATGTGTGAAAGTAAGCATCAGTCATGCAAATGATTTTCTAAAAATGAAGACTTGGTTTGATTGACCTGTGAGTTGAAATGCTGACCAAAGTGGTATTGATATTTTCACTCCTGTAAAGTACATTTGCTTTACTGATAACACAATTTTCAGACATTGAGAAACTTCTTTGCTATAACTATTTGTGATGGTTTGAAACTGTCTTTTTAATTTTTCCTTGCAAAGTTCAGAACAGAGAAAGTGAAAGAATGTAAATAAGTCACTATTGGGTGTAAGAAAGCAAAATAACGATTGTTCTAAACACTTCCATTGGATAGATAGAAATGTTTAAGAACTATTACTCAAAACAAAGTGGGCATTCTGCACATTCTGCGTTCGGCAGTGGGGGCAGTTGCTGGGCTGTCTGGCTGCTGTTTCTTCTTCTCTTCTGGCTGAAGATAACACATACTTACCTTGGCAGCTAAGTTAACAACTTTCTGCTTAACAAACTCTGCTTCTTTGTCCAGGGGGGTCTGGGGGGGAAGCTCTTGGGAGAGAGAGAGGCCCCTTTGGGAGGGTCCCCGTGGGGGGAAGCAAAGGGAGATCAGTTGTGCTTTTCTGTTGATTGTATATATTTTTAAGTGTTGTGAATTTTGTATATTTGTACATATTCATTGCATTTCATTGTAGATTTTAGACTCTGCTTGTAAATACAGCTTTTCATTTGCTTCCAGACTGAGCTAGCCTGGTTATTGTTGGTGGGGGGGTGGAATTTCAGCTCACACCGACACACTATTAAACAAAAAAAAGTTCTTCTCTGTGTACTTTGTGGTGTGTAGCTGACTTGGATTATTTCAGAATGATGGACAGGACAGGTAAACGTGGACTTATGGACCTAGATCTGTAAAGACTGATATCAAACTCAAGCAATCTTGACAGTTCAGGGTCTTGCAATTTTATTGCTGTATTACACGTTTTTTTTTTTTTTTTCCTTTTTTTTCCTTTCAGGTCCAGAAAACCTCCATTTATAAAAGGATCTGATTCTTATCAAAAATAGAGTTGCCACTACCTTAGAAGGGAAATAAAATATTTTAAAGAAAATGGGCACAAGATAAATTCCATTTGCATCACTAAAGGCTGCTATGATTTAAAATTCTGTACAGTTGGCGTCTTCTCTTTTCAACATGCTGTAAGGACTTTCCTACTTCTATCTTTGTTAATACATTATCAGGCGGGTATTTTCCAAAAGCACTGGTCCACTAAGAAAGAGCAGACACACCGCATGCATGTTAAACTGATAAGATCTACAAAATCAAAATAATCCTGTGAACACAAAGCCCTGTAGAATTTATTAATCATGAGCCCTGGACTTCACAATTAAACTCACTAAGCAGGAGGGTTTTTTTTTTTTTTTCTTTCTTTTCTTTTTTTTCTTTTTTTCTTTTTTTTTGTACCAAGTGTAAACCAAATTAAACCATAGAGTTGCTTCTCAGTCTTTGGAGTAGTGGTGTGCAGCAGCAAGCCTTTCTCAAAAGCAAACTTAAACTAATTAGAGGATAATTATTAGGTCACAGTAGTTAGCTTGGCTGAACTGATACCAAAGTTGCGACTGGCTGAAACAATTTGAGATAAGGATGCATAAATACAATTTGTGAGTAAATTGTAGAGGGGAAAAAAAAAGTTACCCAGACTTTAGATTAGGT
>NW_026539737.1:0-3000 GCF_027791375.1 Indicator indicator | reverse complement strand
TGAATATCTAAAGGAATGGGGATTTAACCACCTCCCTGGGCAACCTGTTCCACTACCCTCATGGTGCAGAACTTGTTCCTAATGTCCAATCTAAATTTTCTCTTCTCTAGTTTGAAGCCATTGCCCCTCATCCTATCACTGCAGGCCTTTGTAAACAGTCTCTCTCCATCCTTCTTGTAGGGCCCCTTCAGGTAGTGGAAGGCTGTTATTAGGTCTCCTTGGAGCCTTCTCTTCTCTAGCCTGAACAACCCCAGCTCCCTCAGCCTGTCCTCGAAGCAGAGCTGCTCCAGCCCCCTGATCACTTTCGTGGACCTCCTCTAGACCCACTCCACCAGGTCCTAGTCCTTCCTGTGTTGAGGACTACAGACCTGGATGCAGTGCTCTAGGTGAGGTCTCACCAGAGCAAAGTGGCAAAAGTGGGTTCTTTGATCAAGGGGCAACTTTTACCACACCTGACCTGCTGGACCTAGATGGGGGGAATCTATCTAGAAAGAACAAGAGGATTCCAGCACCAGGGTTGGCAGGGCTCATTGGGAGGGCTTTAAAATAGGTTTGAAGGGGGTGGGTGATGAAACCAGACTCTCTGGAGAGGAGAGAGAGGCACATAAACTAGAGTTAGTCAAGAAATCAGCAGCCCACCTGAAATGCATGTACACCAATGCATGCAGTATGGGTAACAAACAAGAGGAACTGGAAGTCTTGGTTCACCAGGAAAACTATGATGTAGTTGCCATTACAGAAACATAGTGGGACGATTCACATAATTGGAGTACTGCACTGGATGGTTACAAGCTCTTTAGCAAGACAGGCGAGGGAGAAGAGGAGGAGGGGTGGCCCTGTATATTAGGGAATCTCTTGATGCCACAGAACTTGAGGTAGAGGATGAAAGGATTGAGTGCCTGTGGGTTAAAATCAGAAGGAGGGCTAACAAAACTGACATCCTGGTTGGAGTCTGTTATAGACCACCCAATCAGGATGAAGTGGTCGATGAAATATTCTATAAGCAGCTGGAGGCTGCTTCAAGATCATCTGACCTTGCCCTTGTGGGCGACTTTAACCTGCCAGACATCTGCTGGGACCTTAACTCAGCAGAGAGAAGGCAGTCCAGAAGGTTCTTGGAGTGTATAGAGGACAGCTTCTTGATGCAGCTGTTATGTGAGCCTACCAGGGGGCAGGCCCTGCTTGACCTGCTGTTCTCAAATAGAGAAGGGCTGGTGGGAGATGTGATGGTAGGAGGCTGTCTAGGGTGCAGCGACTATGAGATAGTGGAGTTTTCAATATGCAGGGAAATAAGGAGGAGCAATAACAGAACCCTTATTTTGGACTTCCGGAGGGCAAACTTCACCTTATTTAAGCAACTAATTCTACCCTGGGTGGAAGCCCTTAAGAACAAAGGGGTCCAGGACGGTTGGACCTACTTCAAACAGGAACTCTTGAAGGCACAGGAACAGGCTGTGCCCATGTGCCGAAAGATGAGCTGCTGGGGAAGGTGACCGGCCTGGATGGGGAAGCATCTCTTGAAGGAATTAAGGGGAAAAAAGAGGGTATATCGCCTTTGGAAAGGGGGGGAGGCAACTCGTGATACATTTAAGGATGTTGTTAGATCATGTAGGAGAAAAATTAGAGAGGCAAAAGTCCAGTTAGAACTCAAACTGGCCACTTCTGTGAAAGACAATAAAAAGCATTTTTATAAATATATAAATGCCAAAAAGAGGCGCAAGAAAAACCCCCACTCTTTCTTGGACTTGGAGGGGAATATTGTAACCAAAGATGAGGAAAAGGCTGAGGTACTAAATACCTTTTTTGCCTCCATTTTCAACAGCAAGGCAGGAGGACTTCAGGATAACTGGCCTCCTGAACTGGTAGATGGGGTCAGGGAGCAGTATAATCCCCCTGAAATCCAGAAGGAAGTAGTTAGGGACTTGCTGAGCCACTTGGATACTTACAAGTCCATGGGACCAGATGGGATCCATCCTAGGGTACTGAGAGCTGGCAGATGAGCTGGCCAAGCCACTCTCCATCATTTTCCAGCAGTCCTAGCTCACCAGAGAGGTCCCAGGTGACGGAAAACTGGCCAATGTGATGCCCATCCACAAGAAGGGCTGGATGGAGGAACCTGGAAACTACAGGCCCATCAGCCTGACCTCAGTGCCAGGGAAAATTATGGAGCAGGACTCACAAGGTTGGGAATTTTACCTACAGTGTCCCTTACCTGAGCCCCAGGGAGGCAGCAGACCTCTCTATGAAGTGGGTTCAGTCTGCATATTGGGCCCTCTGCTCCCTTCAGTAGGGAGTCTCCTATAACAATGACCCTACAAGGTTTCTTTTCAGGATCAGTTTTGACAGCTGGCCTGAGGTAACCTGTCTTTGGTTCAGCTTCTGACCTTTTTGAGTCCTCATCCTTGCTGACAACCTGTTCTTCCTGCAGAGCTTCATACCTATTCTGCAAGTGCACTGTAGGCAGTGTGCTTCTTAAAGTAGCGTGCTTGCTCCATTTGAATTTGTTCTGTCGGGCAGAGACCTGTTCCCATTGACCTTATTCATGTGGGTTACTACATGGAGGCTGAGGGGCTTGCTGATGGGAGGATATCGAACCCCCTGCTCCACTAAGAGTTAACCCCTGTTCTGGTTTTGTAGAGATTAGATTGTGGAAATAGTCAATTTCCCTTTCGCAGTCTCTTATAGTTCTTAGTCTTTCCACCTCTTCTTTTAGTTCATCCACCATGTTCATCAGATCTCTGATCTGCTCACACCTAACACAGGTGTTGTCCCTGCCATCCTCCATATCAAGTGCCAGGTTCCAGCGCTCATTGCAGCCAGCTGCCTGAACATCTGCATGCTTGTGTGTGGCCTCTGTTTGGGTGCCCACAGTTTTTCTATTAGCCTTTGTCTGAGTAGTAACCATGTCTTTCAGTAACTGTCCTCTCCCCCCCCCCCCCTTTTTTTTTCCTGTCAGTGAGAAGGCTGGCTGCCTCCTCTCCTTGCAGCCACACACCTCGC
>NW_026539736.1:0-3000 GCF_027791375.1 Indicator indicator | reverse complement strand
AAGTACGTTCAAGACTATCTTCCAATTGCCTCATTTGGTCAGTGAAATGGCCAACAGTAGGAGGTGCTCCACCATAATTTCTTGCCACAATTCTGCTTGCCAGAATAGTAGCATAATTAGGAGGAAAAAGCTTAATGAGCTTTTTGGCAAGGCCTGTTCCCACAGGAATTTCATCAGGATTCAGCGTCTTATGATCTCCATACATTACTTCTCTCACAGCAAACTCTCTCAGACGCTTGATTCCCTCATCTATTGTAGTCCAAGGCTTAGGGTTCCATGGTAAATCATCTCTGCTGGGGTATCTCAGCAAGACTGCCAGTAGGAGGCGTGCCCACAGAGAAACTTTACCAATGCACTTGCCTAGATGCCTGTCTATGCCAGTATCCTTTGAGAGCATCCCCAACTGAGAGGCCGACTTGTCGCCTACCACCAATGCTGGGGCTCCCATATCAAAACACCTGGCTAGCCAAGACAGGACTGGCTCATTATCTCCTCTGATGTAATCCTTCCTCACATGTCTAATCTCCTGTCTGGGTGCATTAGCTGACTCATCATCATCATCCTGAGGTTGCTGTCCCCATAATCCTATTGTAATCCTCCGTTGAATTTCCTTGAGTTCAGAGGCACTGCCAGCAGTTGCTAATTCAGCAGGGTCTACATCTCCATCATCCATGTGAGGTCTCAAGAGGTCTGCTAGAGTTTTAAGGCTAACCTCTTCGTCACCAGAAGGATCTTTCTTAACAGAGGGACCCTGAGTAGAAGGACCCTCATCTCCATCTGCACCATCTCCTGCAGCATCTGCATCTCCTCCTGCAGCTCCTTTACGCTTTCTGCTGACAGTGGCCACCAAATTTACTGGATTTGCTTTCACATTCACAGCAGAGTTGGAAGGAGTAGAGGAATTTTGTGCAGGGTTAGCAGGAGCAGAGGGGGTCTGTGCAGGGTTGGCAGGAGGTGTGCTTTGAGATCCTGCAGCCACTGCTGCGTCTGTCTGGGCAGCAGAGGGAGGAGGAGGAGACTGCCTCGTTAATGGTGTCTGCCTGCACAGCTATGTGCGCCTGCTCAGCCATTTCTGTCTGTGTAGCTATGTCTGCCTGCACAGCCATTTCTGTCTGTGTAGCTATGTCTGCCTGCACAGCTGTGTCTGTTATCTCAGATTCTGGCAAAGGTCCCGCAGCTACTGCTGCTGGCTCTGAGTCAAGGCTGTCGGCAGCTTTCTCACAGACCTTAACTGTGATTTCCTGGTCACTGTAATCAGAATCAGAAACCAACTCCAAACCTCTCTGAGCTTTTCTATATTTCCTCTTACATCTACGCAGGTCGGAAGAGCAAGTAGCCTTATGTCTTTCTTGACACAGTGCTATCAGCAGCCATATGATTATTCCAAGAAGCAACAAAATTAAGGTTAGCACAAGATATCTAGGGTACCACTGGTTCCAAAGACCCTCTGTAGTTGTAAGAGAAGTAACAAACTCAAATGTGTCTGCTAGCAGATTCATAGTTGAGGAAGGAAGGAAAAATTAAAAAGACAGTTTCAAACCATCACACTCCACTCAAGGCAGGGACAACTTTCTTAGTGAGAATTGTGCCTTCAGTACATGGCTGAATTTTTGCTGCATTTCTATTAGAGCCATTGTGAAAGTTTGCATCTCCGACTGTGTCATGTGACCCAGGATTTATTAACCTGAGATCAGCTTGCGGTTACTGCATTTCTTACCGGTAATCCCTGAGTTCTTGTATCTGTCACTTTCAACAAACCATTTGATCACAGAATCACAGGATCACAGAATGGTCTGGGTTTGAAAGGAACCTCTAAAGGTCATCTAGTCCAACCCCTCTGCAGTCAGCAGGGGCATCATCAACTAGATCAGGTTGCCCAGAGCCCTGTCGAGCCTCACCTTGAATATCTCCAGGGATGGGGCCCCAATGACTTCCCTGGGCAACACATTCCAATGTTCCACTACCGTCATGCTAAAGAACTTGTTCCTAACATCCAATTTAAATCTGCTCTTCTCTAGTTTGAAGCCATTGCCCCTCATCCTATCACTAAAGGCCTTTGTAAACAGTTTCTCTCCATCCTTCTTATAGGCCTCCCTCACGTACTGTAAGGCTGCTATTAGATCTCCCTGGAGCCTTCCCTTTTCCAGGCTGAACAACCCCAGCTCCCTCATCCTGACTTTGTAATAGAGATGCTCCAACCCCCTGATCATTTTCGTGGCCCTCCTCTGGACCCGCTCCATCAGGTCTACGTCCTTACTGTATCAAGGGCTCCAGAGTTGGATGCAGTACTCCAGGTGAAGTCCAACCAGAGCAGAGTCACCACACTCGATCTGCTGGCCACACATTTTTTGATGCAGCCCAGAATACAATTTGCCTTCTGGGCTGCAAGCACACACTTTCTGCTCACGTCCAGCTTCTCGTCCATCAGCACTCCCAAGTCCTTTATGGCACAGCTGCTTTCTATCACCTCATTCCCCAGTATGTATTGATAGTGAGGATTATTCCAGCCCAGGTGCAGAACCCTGCACTTCACAGAATCACAGAATGTTAGGGGCTGGAAGGAACCTCGAGAGGTCATCTAGCCCAACCCCCCCTGCCAAAGCAGGATCACCTATACCAGATCACACAGGAACTCATCCAGGCAGGTCTGGAATATCTCCAGAGAGGGAGACCCCACAACCCCCTGGGCAGCCCATTGCAGTGTTCTGTCACCCTCACAGTGAAATAATTCTTCCTCCTGTTTCCATAGAACTTCCTATGCCTCAGCTTCCACCCATTGCCCCTTGTCCTGTCATTGGGCATCGCTGAGAAGAGCCTGACTCCATCCTCTTGACACTCACCCTTTACATATTTATAAACATGAATGAGGTCACCCCTTAGTATCAGTGTAGCCCAAATGAGCAGTCAGAAGAGACCAGGTGCCTTTAGTTGAGCAATTTTAAACAGAATGGTCATAAGTTCCTTTCTAAGAAAAGATTGCCCTAGCATGAACATGAGTTA
>NW_026539735.1:0-3000 GCF_027791375.1 Indicator indicator | reverse complement strand
AGAGGAATGGGATCCCAGCTGAATTTAGGTGCTACCCCTGCTGACCCTCTGGACAAGGAAAAAGTTGCACCCAAGGAAAAGATCTAAGAAGTGCAAAGGTATGAAACTGCCTGAAGATTTTGTCTGGCTGTGATGGGATGAGGCTCTGGTGGCACTGAAAGAGGAAAACAAACAAACAAGAACAAGAGGAAAAAAAAACCCCAACATACAACTTTGATGCTTCACTGTCTGCAGAGATGAAATTGGAGCTTTCTGCTGTGGGCCATCGATTGCACTTCACTTGCACAAACAGTTGTGTGGCAGCACAAATTGCAGAGCACATGGAAATGGACATTTTTCAGCCACCCAGCAATTTGCTCATTTATGGCCAAGAAACTCCTCAGAGGGAGCCAGAGGGCTGAGATCTATAGGAATTCAATCCAAGGGAAAAGCCAGGAGTAGCTTTCCTTTCCTTTGTGCTTGGCTCAGCTGAGGGTCTGGATGTGGCTCTAAGCAACCTGCTGTAGTGTGAGGTGTCCCTGCCCATGGCAGGGGGGTTGGAACTGGCTGATCCTTGAGGTCCTTTCCAACCCTGACAATTCTCTGATCTCAAATCCACTTCTTCACAATGTCTGTAATTATCTGAGGGGTGAGACCACACCTGGAATACTGTGTCCAGTTCTGGGCTCCCCAGTTCAAGAGGGACAGAGAAAACACAGAAGAGAGTCCAATGAAGGATGATTGGGAGACTTGAACATCTCTCCTGTAAGAACAGACTGAGAGCCCTGGGGCTGTTTAGGCTGGAGAAGAGAAGGCTGAGAGAGGATCTGATCAATGTCTATCAATAGCTGAGGGGTGGGTGTCAGGATGAAGGTGCCAGGCTCTCTTTGGGGCTGCCCAGTGCTAGGGCAAGGAACAATGGGTACGAGCTGGAACCCAGGAGGTTCCACATTCCACTTCTTTACAGTGAGTGTGCTGGAGCCCTGGAGCAGGCTGCCCAGAGAGGTTGTGGAGTCTCCTTCTCTGCAGAGATTCCAAACCCACCTGGATGCATTCCTGGGTGACCTGCCCTGGGTGATCCTGCTCGTGGCAAGGGGGTTGGAACTGGCTGATCCTTGAGGTCCCTTCCAACCCTAACAGTTCTGTGACCTCCAATACACTGTGGATGTGTCACTTCAGAACACTCTGATACACATCTAGCAGCCCATCAAGATGAACTTGAGTGCACGGCAGCTCCTTAGTCCTCAAGGTTTGCAGCTCCAAAGAGCCCACTCCTCAGATTCCCCTAACTCCTCCCAGGACATTTAATATATGGCTGCATTTCAATCCAAGAAAATACACAAGAGGTTGCCAGAGGAGGAATAGAAAGCAGCAGAGACAAGGAGAGACTGATGTGTCAGGGACTGGCAGCAGCAGAAAGCAGCTTGGATATCCAAGAGGTTCATAACAGAGCACAGACCTAACTACAGGTCCCAAGGAAGGTATTTCCCCTTTCTCACAGCATGAAAGCTTGTGGGGGTGGAAGCTGGAGTTAAGTTTTAATGAGACCTGTGGGGGGGATGATTTACTGCCAAAACTCACTGCCTCAGGGTGCAGTGCCCCATGACACTCCTTGTCTTGCTGCAGCATTGATGGCCTTATGTATCATAGTACCACCCAACCTTAGAGGTTGGAAAGGACCTCCAGAGATCATCCAGTCCAACCCCTCTGCTAAAGCAGGATCACCTAGGGGAATGTGCACAGGAATGCATCCAGGTGAGTTTTGAAAGTCTCCAGAGAAGGAGACTCCACAACCTCTCTGGGCAGCCTGTTCCAGTGCTGGGAAAGAAAGAAAAAACCAAAACCCTTTTAAGATCACCAAGCCATTATCTGCCAAGTCTGGTGCTGAACCATGTCCCTTAGCATCTCTGTGTCTTTTAAACACCTCCAGGCATAGAATCACAGAATTGTTAGGGTTGGAAGGGACCTCAAGGCTCAGCCAGTTCCAACCCCCCTGCCATGGGCAGGGACACCTCACACTCCAGCAGGTTGCTCACAGCCACCTCCAGCCTGGCTGCAAAAACCTCCAGGGATGAGGCTGCCACCACCTCCCTGGGCAGCCTGTTCCAGTCTCTCACCACCCTCATGCGGAAGAATTTCTTCCTAACAGGTATGAACCTCTTGCAACAACCTTGTTAACTCCTGGGGTTGTACAGGTGCTGAACAGAGTTAAGAGAGGGGAGATGTTGGGAGGGTGATCAAGAGAAGAAGGGCAGCCCAGTTTTTAAGATGCATCACTCCAGTGCCTAACCATAGTCTGAGCCCTTTGGGAGTTGTGGTTGGGATGGTTCTGCCCTTGGCATTCAAGCTCAGAGGCAGTGGTGAAGGCTGGATGGCATGTGATGGCTGTGAAGGAGCTTGCCTGGAGTGATTTGCCAGTTTTCATACCTCCAAACATTGCTTTCTGCCAATAAATGGCTTCTAATCAACCAACAGGACAGAACCTGGCAGAGCTGCTGCTATCCAAGCTGTTATTCAGAGAAGGTCTTCCCCCCCCCCCCCCACCACAAAAACCCTCACCCCCCCCCCCCCCCCCCTCCCCCAATAATAATCTCTATCAAAAAAAACAAAATAAAATACCCCAACCACTAAACCAAATCCAAACCCCAAAAACCCCCCCCCCACACAAAATCACCCACAAAAACATCACACCCACTAAACCAAATCCCAAACACCAAAACCCACCAATAAAATCTTCAAAAATCAATATCAGAACCTACACAAATTCAAACCAAAAACCAAACAAAATCTAACATCCTAATCCAAATAAACCCACACTCCAACACAAAACACACCAATCAAAATTAGCCCAAACATACAACCCACTAACCCCTCCAACCCCCCCAAAACCCACCCAATCACACTTCAAAATCAAAATCACCCACTCAAACCACAAAACAACACAAATCAAAATCTAAAATCCAATACACACTAAACCAATCACCCACCAAAAACCCCAATCAAAATTCAAAATCAAAATCC
>NW_026539734.1:0-3000 GCF_027791375.1 Indicator indicator | reverse complement strand
TGCCAGACAAGCACCTAAAACTGCACAGATAAAAACTTTGCCTCTCCTGGTCCTCACCCTTGCATCTTTCTTCTGGGCCACAATTTGGTCTGCCACACTCTGGAAATTGCACCCAAAACAGCAGGAGGGGCAGGCACTGCTTCCCCAAGCTTCCCCTCACTGAAGCCATGTCTGTGCAAAGAAAAACCAAAGGTTGGGGGAGAAACTGCAAAAGCCTCTGATGCCAAAGTCTCTGGACATTGATGCATGCAGGCTGTCAGCACATCACTCACAGCAGGACTTCTCAAGGTGCACTAAACTTTGGCAATCAATGTTTTCCACTTGCTTCCCCAAGGCAGCTCCAGTGTCGGGCACTGCTTTAATCACTCCAATCTCCTCTGGCCAGCCTGATCTAGTGTGGGGTGTCCCTGCCCATGGCAGGGGGGTTGGAACCAGATGATCCTTGTGGGCTCTTCCAACCCTGACTGATTCCATGATTCTATGATCTTATCATCCTTCATAGCAGAGTGGCAAACTTAGCTCTGATCTTATCCTGGATCCCTGGCTCATACATTGTCCACCTAGTAATAGAGGAGCGATAGTTAGTAGCCAAAAAAGCATCTGCTGAAGAGGAGAGGTACTGATAGACTTCCCATGTTGCTTAAAGATTTTCTAACAATTCTGTGATTCTATGATTTATGAAAGGCTTCCAGGATAGTTTTCTTCTCCCGAGCCAGACCATTCCCCTGGTCTTTAACAACATCGCTAAAAGTGCTCGAAAGATTTTTCTGTTCTTGCATTAACTATTCCCCGTAGTTCACAGCTGCTCACCTTTTGTCCAGCAAGAAGGTGATTGTAACATGCACACGTTTGTGTTTCCTTTCAACACTTCTGCCTTGGTCCAGCTGTGCTCTGCCCCTGGTGCCTTCCTGTCAGGACTTTTGCCTGGGGGTCCCTCAGGATTTGGGTCCCTAATTCAGGCACTCCTTGGCATGGCGGATTGGTCGTGGACTCCAACGTGACAATTGAAGACACTTTATTAACGCATCTGAGAGCCTTACATATCCCCAAAATGGCTGGTGTAACACATGGGCAAAGATACTAAACCAGAGCAAATTAAATCATTTTAACAAACACACATTCTTTCACTTATCAACAAGGTCAGGGCAGCAACAGGACAGCTGCCTCCTTTAGACAGACACTAGAAAGCTTGCATCCCAGTTTCGAACTTACAAGCACAACACTTCTGTATTACCTGCCCAATCTCTTAAAGGGAACTTAGATCCTGCTGGTTCCAGTTCCCACATATATATATATATACACACACACATATATAGTACATATATTGTACATTTTGTACTTATTTATTGCTTTTCATATTTCTAGATCATAGTTTGCTTGTAAAGATAGCTTCACTTCCTTACAAAAACTTCTGAGCTAGTCTGGCAACTTTATTTTGGGGGTAATTTCTCCAAATTAGTTGGGGGATAATTTCAACCCACCACAAACCCCCACACTTTATCCAATCAGCTTTCACCTCACCCTTCTCCGGCCACTTCCCTCACGGGAGAGTGAAAATGCAAAGATGGACTCCTCACTCACTTCGTACTCAGGAGTACATCTCAGGCACACACACACACACACACACACACACACACACACACACACTTTGGGGTTCTCAGCCAATGCAATAGTCTTGCTGTGATACTTACACTACACAGAAATCCTGCCAACTACACCACTATAAAGGTCTCGGTCCGAAAGTTAGGAAAGAGATGTGGTACTTTTTAAACATGCCTGTGTTGTGAAATAAAGGCACAAAGGAGGTCAAATATCAAAAGTGAAACAGAGGAAGGCAGAAAAGGGAGAGAGAGGGAGGAAAAATGGAGAAAAAGAGAGAGAGAGCAGGAAAGGAATTATATTATCACCTCCCAGGATGCTTTTCTGTCTTTGGTGGGAGCAGGGGAGGTAAAGACAAAAGTCCCAGGGTTTGGAGGAGTCCCAGAGGAGGAGGGGAGAGAGAGAATGAGAGCCCAGGGTTTGTGTTTTGGCTTGTGCTGTCCTTGGCCAGAAGAGGTGAGATGGTCCATGATGGTTTTCCCTACTCTGAGCAGCCTCCAGTGTGTAGTGTTCATCAGTGAAGTTCTTTTCTCTGGTGGTGGTGGTGGTGGGGAGAGATGTTCCTGGGCTGCTGCTTCCAGGCTGAGATGTCCATGGTGATGTTCCCCCACCACAGGCTGGTATAGCTCATGGCTTTTATTCAGTTCTTTTCACTGCAGCTCCCCATGGCCCTTCATGTTATTATGCATATGTGTCTTCCAGGTGTTGCCCCCAGGGGGTTGTGCCTGCAGGGGTTCAGCATCAGGGCGGCCTTCGCCCCTCTCTTCACCCCTCACATGTTCACACACCCCTGGGCTTATCAGGCCATGATGTGCACATTCTTTGTTGCGTATTCCAAGGAGGTCTGTCCACCATCCCAAGGGTAAGCAGGTCTTATCTTTTGTAGAGCCAGGTCTCAGTTCTTGATACAATCACAAGGCAATTTGCATCCAGGACTTCTCCAAGTACCCAACCCATATAGCAAGGCTGTCACTCCCACACCTCAAGCAAGCAGGGCCAGAGGGGACCAAGATGCTTTATTAGGCAGAGATGCAGGAGACAAGGGTCACTATCACAGGGCCCCAGAGACCTTGGACACTGGGGATCAGAAGTTGATCTGGTGCTTGCCCAGTTTTAGGAACTTTACTGCTTTCAAGACACAAAGAGCTCTGCAGAAGAGCACTGTGGACAACGCGTGGCTGAATTTCCCAGAGAAGTAGTCCAAGAGCCATTTCAGTACCCACCCCACCAAGGCATGGGCAGTGCCGTCACCCCGGAGACCACTCCCACACCTCAAACAAGCAGGGCCAGAGGGGACCAAGACACTTTATTAGACAGTGCTGCAGCAGTCAAGGGTCACCATCACAGGGCCTCAGGGATGCTGGGAATCAGTGCAGGGATGTGGAGCTGCAGGATGAGGTA
>NW_026539733.1:0-3000 GCF_027791375.1 Indicator indicator | reverse complement strand
AGCCCAGGCTGCTCAAGGCCTCATCCAGCCTGGCCTTGAGCACCTCCAGGGAGGAGACATCCACAGCCCCCCTGCAGAAGAGACCTCTCTGCACATCCTTCTCCCTTTCCCCTTGCTCCTCTCTTGCAAGCTGTGGGTGTCAGAGATGAGGACTTTGAAGCTCTGCTCTCATCTTGGCTCTTCCCTTGATCAATTCAATCACTTGCAGAGGAGAAAAAAAAAAAAAAAAGAAACCAAACCTAAGAAGCTTCTGTTCCTGGAAGCAGCCTCTCACCCAAAGCTGTGAGCTGCAGGAGCCCCAAGGTTCAGGTGCTCATGGTGGGGGTGGGAGCAGTGCCTGCTTCTGAGAGTCTTTTCATCTCTCTCTCTTTTTCATTCCTGAGGGCTCTCCTGTCAGGTCCTTTCTGAATAGCTTTGAAGCATCAAGGACCACAACCTGCTCTGGTTGAGGATGTCCTTGCTGAGTGCAGTGGGGGTTGGATTGGATGACCTTTGGAGGTCCCTTCCAACCCAGGCTATTCTAGGGTTCTGTAACCTCTTTCCTGGTGTGCAGCAGCACCAGAAGGCCAGAGAGAAGATGAAAAGGTCTCTTCTTTTTGCACTTAAAAAGAAACCTCAGCTGCTGTGGCAGGGCAAGGATGGCTCAGGATGAGTTTGGTGATCATCTCCTTGGACCTGCTCCCCAGGGCATGCTGGAGGACAGGTCGTGAGCTGCAGGACTTTGGGGGCATTGCTCCAGCTTTAGCAAAGCTGCTCTTCATCTTCAGGGGAAAGGGCTCCTGAGGTCACTCAGCAGCTGGTTTAGGCCAGGGCTGAGGGAAAGGAGAAGCAAAAGAGCTGGAGCAGAGGCTTGGGGCTGTTTAGAGTGGAGAAGACTGAGAGGAGATGTCAGAGAATCAGAGAATTGCTTGGGTTGGAAATGACCTCTAAGATCATCCAGTCCAACCACCAAGCCAACATCAGCATGGCCACTAAAGCGTGGCCCCAAGGGCCATGGAAGGGAAGGAGCCAGCCAGTTCCCAGTGGTGCCCAGTAACAGGACAAGGGGCAATGGGCACAAGCTGGAACCCAGGAGGTTCCACCTGAAGAGAAGGAGGAAGGGTGCTGGAGGCCTGGAGCAGGCTGCCCAGGGAGGTTGTGGAGTTTCCTTCTCTGGAGACTCTCAAGACCCATCTGGATAAGTTCCTGTATGGCCTGCCCTGGGTGATCCTCCTTTGTCAGAGGGCAGGACTGGATGATCTCCAGAAGTCCCTTCCATCTCCCAACGTTCTGTGATTCGATGAAAAGACCCAGGAAGGAAAACTTCTTGGGTGGTAAAGCAGGACATGGTGCAAGCTCATCCTTTCTAATCACAGAATCCGAGCTGGATGGGGGTGGGAAGGGAGCTCTGGAGCTCAGCCAGTCCAAGCCCCCTGCTCCAGCAGGGCACCCACAGCAGCTTGCCCAGCACCACAATGCCCAGGGGGGGTTGGAAGCTCTCCACACAAGGACACTCCACAACCTCTCTGGGCAGCCTGCTCCAGCCCTCCAGCACCCTCACAACAAACAACTTTCTCCTCCTCTTCACATGCAACCTCCTGGGTGCCACTTTGTGCCCCTTGCCCCTTGTGCTGTCCCTGGGCACCAGTGAGCAGAGTCTGGCCCCAGCCTCTTGCCCCCCACAGCTCGTTTTGCTCTTGCTGAGCATTGCTCCAATCTCCTCATCTTCAGGTGGCACCTCCTGGGTGCCAATTTGTGCTTGATGCCAGCTTTGTTGGGAGCTCCCTTCCTCTTGCAAACTCCTTCCTTCAGCTCCAAGAGAAGGCAAAACCTCTTTGCTTGGCTCTGGCTTCCCCCCCTCGGGGGCGGTGGCCTCACAGCAGCTTTGCTCCAGGCTCCTCTCTCCCTTTCACCATCCCTCCCAGGCTGGGGTGTGAGTGCCACACATCTCCCAAGAGTTTGGCCTTCCATTGATTAAATCAGGGCTTCATTTCCCAGCCAGCAACCTCTGGCAGAAGCTCTCTAAATGAGCCTGCTCCGGAGACTGCTGCGTGCAAATGAAATGAAGTCAACTAAATTGGATGATTGCTCTCAGCAATTGAAGCCCAAATACATCTTCCTGGCCTTGTTTCTCCTCTCCACCTCCACCTCCTCCTCCTCCTGGGTTGCTTTCTTTCTTTTTTTTTTTTTTTTTTTTAATCACTCTTGGCAGCTTGAGCCCAAAGTTCTTCTTTGTTTCTGAGGAATTGAAAGCTCCTCAGGTGCCTCACCTTGGCTCGGTGCTGTGATGGTGGAGGGGAAGTGGTGTGGAGGTGGTGGGAGGGTGAAGAATCTCCTGACAGGGAAATTTAGGGATAATCTAGGGAAGTTTTTGTTTTTTGTTGTTTTTTTTCCCCATCTTTAGCTCCTTAGCAGCTCAGTTTCTAGGAATCCAGCAACTGAACCACGTTAGGATGAGTAAAGCACCCATGGCTTGATGACCTTATGGAGGGCAAGCAGGGCAAGGGCAAGCAACAACCTCCTGCAGCAGGGCTGGAGAGGGGAAACCTGCTGGGAATCAGCTCCAAGGAGAAGGAGCTGAGAGTGCTGGGGGACAAGAAGGTGCCCAGGAGCCAGCAATGTGCCCTGGGGGCCAAGAAGGCCTCAAGGGTGTCCTGGGGGCATGGAGAAGAGTGTGGGCAACAGGGTGAGGAAGCTTCAAACCTTGTTTCAAGCCTTGCTTTAAGCCTTGCTCTCAAACCTTGCTTCAAGCCTTGATTCTAACCTTGCTTCAAGCCTTCTTGGAGCTGCCTTGTATGAAGCTGTCTTGAGTTTCCCTGCCCTGCCTCGAGCACCTGGTACAGAGCCTGGGATAAAGCCATGAGCCCATACCCAGCAAGCTGCCACGAGCCTGGACACCAGACATAGGTTCCCCTTGCCCCCAGAACCCTGCCATGCCTCAGTTTCCCCAGGTCCAAGCCTGTGCCCATCACAAGGAGCATCATTAACTACCCACCCTCTGCTGCAGCCGGAGCAGCCTGG
>NW_026539732.1:0-3000 GCF_027791375.1 Indicator indicator | reverse complement strand
TGGAGGACTCTGGAGGAGACCAGCTGTGCAGAGACCTTCTTACCTGTTCAATAAACTTCCCCAGTCCTGGAATGAAGCTGTGTCCCACAGGCATCTGCTCTCCCTTGGGTGCACGGCCGAGGAGCGCTGCGTGGTTTGGAGGGTTTGAACGTGACCAGGACTCTTCTCACCTGCCTCTGGCCTGGGGAGGCTGCAGCTGGCTGTGAAACCCAGGGACCTCTTGGTGCCTCTGCATCTGAGCTCCTGCTGCTGTCAAGGAGCTGCCTGCCCAGCTGCTGCTGCTGCTTCTGCTGTCTGCCCACTCCTCCCGAGGGCTTTAAAGCACCAAGGAGTGGTTTGGGAGGACAGCAGCAGCTCCTCTGCTTTCTGACACCTTCCCTCAGGCTGCAAACACTCACATGTGTCAAGGAATGGATGTTTTGGGGGATGGCTGGATCTGGATGCTGGCAGGATGGGAGGAGAGCACATGGAGCTGCATGGGGAGGCACAGGGCCCCTGGGAGCTGTGCAGAAGCACTGGTGAGGGAGTCAGTCCTGGGGCCTTGGGGAGAGGTCTTGCCCTCCATGGGTAGACATGGAAACATCAGCAGGCCTTGAACCAGGGTGGAAAACCTCATCCAACACCTGCTCATGAGGAGGACATGCTCTCCATCAGCTCTCCATCAGCTCTGCTGTGCTCTCTGTGAGCTCTCCATGAGCTCTGCTGTGCTCTCCATGTTCTCTCCAAGAGCTCTGCTCTGCTCTGTATGAGCTCTGCTGTGCAGTCTGTGAGCTCTCCAAGAGCTCTGCTGTGCTCTCCATGTGCTCTCCATGAGCTCTGCTGTGCTCTCCATGTTCTCTCCAAGAGCTCTGCTCTGCTCTGTATGAGCTCTGCTGTGCTCTCTGTGAGCTCTCCAAGAGCTCTGCTGTGCTCTCCATGTGCTCTCCAAGAGCTCTGCTCTGCTCTGTATGAGCTCTGCTGTGCTCTCCATGTGCTCTCCATGAGCTCTGCTGTGCTCTCCATGTGCTCTCCAAGAGCTCTGCTGTGCTCTGTATGAGCTCTGCTGTGCTCTCCATGTGCTCTCCATGAGCTCTGCTGTGCTCTCCATGTTCTCTCCAAGAGCTCTGCTCTGCTCTGTATGAGCTCTGCTGTGCTCTCCATGTGCTCTCCATGAGCTCTGCTCTGCTCTGTATGAGCTCTGCTGTGCTCTCCATGTTCTCTCCAAGAGCTCTGCTCTGCTCTGTATGAGCTCTGCTGTGCTCTCTGTGAGCTCTCCAAGAGCTCTGCTGTGCTCTCCATGTTCTCTCCAAGAGCTCTGCTGTGCTCTGTATGAGCTCTGCTGTGCTCTCCATGTGCTCTCCAAGAGCTCTGCTGTGCTCTCCATGTTCTCTCCAAGAGCTCTGCTGTGCTCTGTATGAGCTCTGCTGTGCTCTCTGTGAGCTCTCCAAGAGCTCTGCTCTGTATGACCACAGGAGATGTGCTGACCTTCAATCTGGGTGACTTGAGCTCTGCCTCCTCCTCTTACAACTTCTCAGCTACTGCTAACGCTGAGAGGAAGGATCATTCCTTGACCAACTCATCCTAAAGAGGACCACCCCTTGCCAAACTGCTCGGAGAGAGGACCACCCCTTGACAAGCAGACCCAAAAGAGGTATCAGATGTTCTCTTCAACCTTCACTGGCCAAGAAAATGCTTATTTTGTTACCTCTGCCAGGGTGATGTCAGAACTGACAGAGCAAGCAATAAATACCCAATAAAAGCTGATCCATTTCTACAGACCTCATCTGCCTGGGCTTTTGCAGTTTCCTGCTCCCTCCTGCCCCACCTCAGTGCTTCTCCAGTGCTTCAGCTTCCTGAGAGCTGATTTGGAGAAGGACAGAAGGTGCTTCCTGTCAGATTGTGTGTGTGTCTTGACATCTCCTGCTGGGTGCATAACACTTGCCAGCCCTGTGCCTGGTCCTCACCTGTCTGGGTGCAGTATCTCCTCCCACAGCTCCTAACAGGCTCTTGGCACTTCTCTCCCTCTCCCTGCTCCCCACTGGCACAGCTCAGGTGCTGGCACATTTAGGGCTGGTTTGGGAGGTGGGGCACCAGGCTGTCCTGGTGCTGCATCCTCTCCTGACTGACACATTCTGCTCTTCTGAGCTCCATTTCCTCATCTCTCAGCTGGGACTTGGGCACTTCAGAGGCCCTTCAGAGCTGCTCTTCTTGCAGCATGCAGGTGCTGGCTGGAGCTCAGGCTTAGAGCCAGGATCTGAGGTGGGAACAGCAGAGCTGGCTGAGAGAGGAGGAGGTGAGGTGTGCAGGAAACACAGAGCTGCTGAGCACCCCACCAAATACATCCCTGTGATGGATGGATAGGAGCTGAGCAGCATCTTTGTTGGTGCCATGGACAGTGGCATTGAGTGCACCCTCAGCAAGTTTGCTGATGACACCAAGCTGTGTGGTGCTGCTGACAGCTGGAGGGAAGGGATCCATCCAGAGGGACCTGGACAGGCTGCAGAGCTGGGCACAAGCCAACCTCAGGAGGTTCAACAAGACCAAGTGCAAGGTCCTGCAGCTGGGTCGAGGCAATCCCAAGCACAAATCCAGGCTGGGCAGGGACTGGCTGGAGAGCAGCCCTGAGGAGAGGGACTTGGGGGTGCAGGGGGAGGAGAAGCTCACCAGGAGCTGTCAATGAGCACTTGCAGCCCAGAGAGCCAAGCAGAGCCTGGGCTGCAGCAAGAGAAGTGTGGCCAGCAGGGCCAGGGAGGGGATTCTCCCCCTCTGCTCCACTCTGCTGAGACCCCCCCTGGAGTACTGCATCCAGTTCTGGAGCCTCTGTTACAAGAGGGATCTGGAGGTGCTGGAAGGTGTCCAGAGAAGGGCCACCAGGATGAGCAGAGGGCTGGAGCACCTCTCCTATGGGGAGAGACTGAGAGAGTTGGGGTTGTGCAGTCTGGAGAGGAGAAGGCTCTGAGGAGACCTTCTTGTGGCCTTCCAGGATCTGAAGGGGGCTCCAAGAAAGCTGGGGAGGGACTT
>NW_026539731.1:0-3000 GCF_027791375.1 Indicator indicator | reverse complement strand
CCTCTCTCCCCTTCCTCTCTCCCCTTCCTCTCTCCCCTTCCTCTCTCCCCTTCCTCTGCTCCCCTTCCCTCTGCTCCCCTTCCTCTCTCCCCTTCCTCTCTCTCCTTCCTCTCTCTCCTTCCTCTCTCTCCTTCCTCTGCTCCCCTTCCTCTCTCTCCTTCCTCTCTCCCCTCTCTCCCTCCTCTCTCCCTTCCCTCTGCTCCCCTTCTCTCTCCCCTTCCTCTCTCCCCTTCCTCTCTCCCCTTCCTCTCTCCCTTCCTCTCTCCCCTTCCTCTCCTCCCCTTCCTCTCTCCCCTTCCTCTCTCCCCTTCTCTCTCCTTCCTCTCTCCCTCCTCTTCCCTCTCTCTCCCTTCCTCTCTCCCCTTCCTCTCTCCCCTTCCTCTCTCCCCTTCCTCTTCCCTCCTCTCTCCTCTCTCCCTTCCTCTCTCCCCTTCCTCTCTCCCTCTCCCTTCCTCTCTCCCCTTCCTCTCTCCCCTTCCTCTCTCCCCTTCCTCTCTCCCCTTCCTCTCTCCCTTCCCCTGCTCTCCTTCCTCTTCTCCCCTTCCTCTCTCCCCTTCCCCTGCTCCCCTTCCTCTCTCCCCTTCCTCTCTCCCCTTCCTCTCTCCCTTCCTCTCTCCCCTTCTCCTCTCTCTCCCTTCCTCTCTCCCCTTCCTCTCTCCCCTTCCTCTCTCCCCTTCCTCTCTCCCCTCTCCTCTCTCCCCTTCCCTCTGCTCTCCTTCCCTCTCTCTCCTTCCCTCTCTCCTCCCTCTCCCTCTCTCCCCTTCCTCTCCCTTCCTCTCTCCCTCTCCTCTCTCCCCTTCCTCTCTCCCCTTCCTCTCTCCCCTTCCTCTCTCCCCTTCCCTCTGCTCCCCTTCCCTCTGCTCTCCTTCCCTCTGCTCTCCTTCCCTCTGCTCTCCTTCCCTGCTCCCCTTCCTTGCTCCCCTTCCTCTCTCCCTTCCTCTCTCCCCTTCCTTCTCCCTTCCTCTCTCCCCTTCCTCTCTCCCCTTCCTCTCTCCCTTCCTCTCTCCCCTTCCTCTCTCCCCTTCCCTCCTCTCCCTTCCCTCTCTCCTTCCCTCTCTCCCCTTCTCCTCTCTCCCCTTCCTCTCTCCCCTCCTCCTTCCTCTCTCCCTCTCTCCCCTTCTCTCTCCCTTCTCTCTCCCTTCTCTCTCCCCTTCCTCTCTCCCCTTCCTCTCTCCCTTCTCTCTCCCTTCTCTCTCCCTTCCTCTCCCCTTCCTCTCTCCCCTTCCTCTCTCCCCTTCCTCTCTCCCTTCTCTCCTTCCCCTTCCTCTGCTCCCCTTCCCTCTCTCCCCTTCCTCTCTCCCCTTCCTCTCTCCCCTTCCTCTCTCCTCCCTCTCCCTTCCTCTCCCCTTCCTCTCTCCCCTTCCTCTCTCCCTTCCTCTCTCCCCTTCCTCTCTCCCCTTCCTCTCTCCCCTTCCCCTCTCCCTCCTCTCTCTCCCTTCCTCTCTCCCCTTCCTCTCTCCCTTCCCTCTCTCCCTTCCCTCTCTCCCCTTCCTCTCTCCCCTCCTCTCTCCCCTTCCTCTCTCCCCTTCCTCTCTCCCCTTCCTCTCTCCCCTTCCTCTCTCCCTTCCTCTCTCCCCTTCCTCTCTCCCTTCCTCTCTCCCCTTCCTCTCTCCCCTTCCCTTCCTCTCTCCCTTCCCTCTCTCCCCTTCCCCCTCTCCCCTTCCCTCTCTCCCTTCCCTCTCTCCCCTTCCCTCTCCCCTTCCCTCTCTCCCTTCCTCTCTCCCCTTCCTCTCTCCCCTTCCCTCTCTCCCCTTCCCTCTCTCCCCTTCCTCTCTCCCTTCCTCTCTCCCCTTCCTCTCTCCTCCTCTCTCCCTCCCTCTCCCCTTCCTCTCTCTCCTTCCCTCTGCTCCCCTTCCCCTCTCCCTTCCCTCTTCCCTCTCCTCCCTTCCCTCTCTCCCCTTCCTCTCTCCCCTTCCTCTCTCCCCTTCCTCTCTCCCCTTCCCTCTCTCCCCTTCCTCTCTCCCCTTCCCTCTCTCCCTTCCTCTCTCCCCTTCCTCTCTCCCCTTCCCCTCTCCCTTCCTCTGCTCCCCTTCCCTCTCTCCCCTTCCCTCTCTCCCCTTCCCTCTCTCCCCTTCCTCTCTCCCCTTCCTCTCTCCCCTTCCTCTCTCCCCTTCCTCTCTCCCCTTCCTCTCTCCCTCCCTCTCTCCCTCCCTCTCTCCCTCCCTCTCTCCCTCCCTCTCTCCCTTCCTCTCTCCCTTCCTCTCTCCCTTCCTCTCTCCCTTCCTCTCTCCCTTCCTCTCTCCCTTCCTCTCTCCCTTCCTCTCTCCCTCCCTCTCTCCCCTTCCTCTCTCCCCTCTCCTCTCTCCCTCCTCTCTCCCTTCCTCTCCCCTTCCTCTCTCCCCTTCCTCTCTCCCCTTCCCCTCTCCCCTTCCCTCTCCCCTTCCCTCTGCTCCCTTCCCTCTGCTCCCCTTCCTCTCTCCCCTTCCTCTCTCCCCTTCCCCTGCTCTCCTTCCTCTCTCCCTTCCTCTCTCCCCTTCCTCTCTCCCCTTCCTCTGCTCCCCTTCCTCTCTCCCCTTCCTCTCTCCCTCCCTCTCTCCTCTCCTCCCCTTCCTCTCTCCCCTTCCTCTCTCCCCTTCCTCTCTCCCCTTCCTCTCTCCCCTTCCTCTCTCCCTCCTCTCTCCCCTTCCCTCTCCCTTCCTCTCTCCCCTCCTCTCTCCCCTTCCTCTCTCCCCTTCCTCTCTCCCCTTCCCTCTCTCCCCTTCCCTCTCCCCTTCCCTCTGCTCCCCTTCCCTCTCCCCTTCCTCTCTCCCCTCCTCTCTCCCTTCCTCTCCCCTTCCTCTCTCCCCTTCCTCTCTCCCTTCCTCTCTCCCTTCCTCTCTCCCCTTCCTCTCTCCCCTTCCTCTCTCCCCTTCCTCTCTCCCCTTCCTCTCTCCCCTTCCCTCTGCTCCCCTTCCTCTCTCCCCTTCCTCTCTCCCCTTCCTCTCTCCCCTTCCTCTCTCCCCTTCCTCTCTCCCCTTCCTCTCTCCCCTCCTCTCTCCCCTTCCTCCTCTCCCCTTCCCT
>NW_026539730.1:0-3055 GCF_027791375.1 Indicator indicator | reverse complement strand
CAGGAACGGTAGGTAGTGCCCTGTCCTGCCCTCTCTTTGCTTCAGAGCCACTGAGGCTGGATGGTGGATATTCCTGAAGAGCCCTTGCTGGCCCCATGCCAGGAGTGTCCATGAGAGCTGATCCTCTGCTGTGTTTGTGGGGTGCTGGTGGCTCCTGGGGTGACTCCTGGGGAGTGGTGGAAGTGAGCAGTGTGCTGAGCGTCACTTCAGCAGCAGGGGAAGGCAGCAGGGGCATGCAGGAGAAAAGCTTTGGGCATTTACCCTCAGGCTTCAGTGCTGAGTGCCTGGACTTCAGTGGTGATCCCACAGCCCTAGGGTCAGCTTGGCTGTGCCAGGAGCTCCAGGCGAAGCCCCAGAAACAACGCTGCCTACTGGCTTGAGCAGTTTGCCTCTAGCAGCTGCTGTTCCTGTGAGCCAGAGCTGCAGTGGGTGGAAGATGAGGGCTGTGCTTCCACTGGTCCGTGTCGGGCTCTCCCAGGGACCGGGGCACGTGGCCGCATGCCCGGCCCCGCTCAGCAGCCAGTCACACGCATCATGATGTCATTGGACTGAAAAGGCAGGTGACATCTGTTGTCAAGTGACATTTGTAGGACACTGAACTGACTGTGATGCAATCAAGGCTGTTCCTGTTTGGTGGAAACTTTGGGATCAGCTTACAGCAGCAGAGAAATGCTGGAGCTGTGTGGCTAGGCCAGCGCCTGCTTTCTAACCTCAGCCTGCCCAGAAGCAGCCTCCTCTGATCCCAGTGTCAGAGCACTCCCAGGAGCTGGTCGTGTGATCCCTTCCCCTCTGCTCAGGAATGAGGTGCTGGGATTTTCTTCTCAAAAATAGCCATGTCCCTAGAAGTGATAAAAGCCTCAGATAAGCCCCTCAGGTTTCCACTCAACAATGCTTCCAGTGCTGCGTGACCTAAGTGCTGCAGGGAGCCCAGAGCAGCACCTGGCCCCTTCTGCCAAGGGCACTGCTGGGGGCACCTTGTTCCCCCCAGGAGCAGGCTTGATGTGCTCCGGCAGCCCCCAACACAGGAGGGACATAGACCTGATGGAGAGAGTCCAGAGGAGGCCACAAAGATGGTCAGGGGGCTGGAGAACCTCTGATATGGGAACAGGCTGAGGGAGCTGGAGAAGAGAAGGCTCCAGGCAGACCTTAGAGCAGCCTTCCAGTACCTGAAAGGACTCCAAGCAGGCTGCAGAGGGACTGTTCCCAAAGGCCTGCAGAGGCAGGCCCAGGGGCAATGGCTTCAAACTAGAGCAGAGCAGATTGAGATCGGATGTGAGGAACAAGTTATGCAGCAGGAGGCTGCTGGATCACTGCAACAAGTTGCCCAGGGAGGTGGTTGAGACCTTGTCCTTGACTTTAACCTACCAGACATCTGCTGGGAACTTAATTCAGCAGAGAGGAGACAGTCCAGAAGGTTCCTAGAGTGCATGGATGACAACTTCCTGATGCAGCTCTTAGGTGAACCTACCAGGGGCAAGGCTCTGCTTGATCTGCTGTTCTCAAATAGAGAAGGGCTGGTGGGAGATGTGATGGTTGGAGGCTGTCTAGGGTGCAGCGATCATGAGATAGTGGAGTTTTCAATATGCAGGGAAATAGGGAGGAGCAGTAACAGAACCCTCACTTTGGACTTTCGGAGGGCAAACTTCAGGTTGTTCTGGCAACTTATTCAGAAAGTTCCCTGGGTAACAGCCCTTAAGAACAAAGGGGTCCAGGACGGTTGGACCTACTTCAAACAGGAGCTCCTAAAGGCACAGGAACTGGCAGTTCCCACATGCCGTAAGACGAGCCGGCGGGGAAGACGACCAGCCTGGATGAGCAAGGAGCTCCTGAAGAATTTAAGGGAAAAAAAGAGGGTTTATTGCCTTTGGAAAGGGGGGGAGGCAACTAGTGATATCTTTAAGGATGTTGTTAGATCATGTAGAAGAAAAATTAGAGAGGCAAAAGCACAGTTAGAAATTAAACTGGCCGCTTCTGTGAAAGACAACAAAAAGCATTTTTATAAATATATTAATGCTAAAAAGAGGGGCAAGAGGAGCCTCCACTCTTTATTGGACGTGGAGGGTAGCATTGTAACTAAGGATGAGGAGAAGGCTGAGATTCTAAATACCTTCTTTGCCTCCATTTTCAACAGTAAGGCAGGAGGACTTCAGGATAACTGGCCTCGTGAGCTGGTTGATGGGGTCAAGGAGCAGTGTTGTACTCCTGAAATCCATGTGGAATTAGTTCGAGACTTGTTGAGTCACTTGGATATTCACAAGTCCATGGGACCTGATGGGATTCATCCTAGGGTGCTGAAAGAGCTGGCAGATGAGCTGGCCAAGCCTCTGTCCATCATTTTCCACCAGTCCTGGCTCACTGGAGAGGTCCCAGAAGACTGGAAACTGGCCAATGTGACGCCCATCCACAAGAAGGGACGAACAGAAGAACCTGGGAACTACAGGCCTGTCAGCCTGACCTCAGTGCCAGGGAAAATCATGGAGCAGATTGTCTTGGGGGCAATCACTGCATACCTGAAGGATAGCCAAGGAATCAGGCCCAGCCAACATGGATTTAGGAAGGGCAGGTCCTGCCTCACCAACCTGATCTCCTATGATCAGGTGATTGCCTGGTGGACGTGGGAAAGGCTGTGGATGTAGTCTACCTGGACTTCAGCAAGGCCTTTGACACCGTCCCCCACAGCAAACTCTTGGCCAAACTGGCAGCTTGTGGCTTGGACAGCAGCACTCTGCTGGGTTAGGAACTGGCTGGAGGGCCTAGCCCAGAGAGTGGTGGTGAATGGTGCCACATCCAGCTGGCAGCCTGTCACTAGTGGTGTCCCCCAGGGATCAGTGCTGGGCCCCATCCTGTTCAATATCTTTATTGATGATCTGGATGAGGGGATTGAGTCCATCATCAGTAAATTTGCAGATGAGACCAAGCTGGGAGCAGGTGTTGATCTGTTAGAAGGTAGAAGGGCTCTGCAGAGGGACCTTGACAGGCTGGACAGATGGGCAGAGTCCAACATGATGGCATTCAACAAGTCCAAGTGCCGGGTGCTGCACTTCGGCCACAACAA
>NW_026539729.1:0-3063 GCF_027791375.1 Indicator indicator | reverse complement strand
AGGCCCATGGCTGGCTGCAGCGTGCGGCGGGGAAGATGGTTCTGATACTCCGGGGTTAGCAGCCGCAAGACTAACCCCGGAGGGGAAAGGGAAGGGGAAGGGAAAAAAAGAATTTCTCTGCGAAAAGAATCTGCCTCCACCTCCGTGAGTCTCTCACCACCGTCTCCTAGCAACGCAGCCTGACGCTTACATTGCCCTGGACGTCACAGGAGAGTATGACGGAGTCGGACCGAGCCCGTCACGGGGGCGTGGTTGGGCGTGCCCCTCACGCCCCCAGCCAGCCAGGCGCTGCCGGTCTCGCCACGGCGCTGACTGCAGCGAGCCGAAGCGCTTCATGCGGCGGCAGCAAAGCTTCGCCCTGCCTGAGCTCCGCACTGGTGCTGTGTGGCCGGCGGGAGCTGTACAGGCACGGCAGGCCCCAGCGCGCCGACGCCGGCCAGGCGAGCGCTGGGCTTCCCGAGGCCGGCGCTGCTGCACGGGCAGTGGCTGCAGGTGTCTGGTGCCGGCTCCTTCCGGCCTGGATGGGGGAGGCCGGGGAGCAGCGGGCGACGGCGGCGCCGGCGCCCCGCAAGACCGGGCAGTGGCGGCAGCAGAAGGTAGCAGGGCCCAGGTAGTGTCGGTAGGGTGGTGGCAGTGGCGATGGTGGCGAGCGGGCGAGGCTGGACACTGCCCGCGCTGAGGGTCCATCCTTGCGGTGCGCAGGGCGGCGACGGCGGTTGTCTGCCGCATGAACGAGGCGGAGCTGGTGGGCGTAGCCTTGTCTGTCCTGGCCGAGGTGAGCTGGGGACTCCCGGGGTCGGGGACTCAGCCCTGGCCGTACCTGAGCGTGGCCGGTCTCCGGGGCGCGGGCAGAGCGCTGCCGCCCCAGCTCCGTGGCAGCGTCTTTCCCGAGGCGCTGCTCAGCGCCTCCTGGGTTTTCCGGTCTCGTCCTCTGCTTCCCGGCGGCTGCCGGGGCCCGCGCCCCTGCCTTTCTCTTCCGGTCGCCCTGCTGGGCGCTACGGGACAAAATCGGCCTCCAGCGTGCACCTGGTCAGGGACGAGGAGGGTCCCACGGGGATGGTGGGCTGTCCCCCCGCTTCAAAGCTCGAGGTGCTCCCGGAGTGAAGTCACACACAAACGAATCTGGTTGTTTTCTCACCGGTCAGAATCTACAGCGCGAGGAAGGTGATGAGAAGGGTCCGTCCGGGAGTGAAGAGGAGCAGGAGTGCCAGCCAACGCCAAGCGAGGCTCCTGGGAGCACTGGGGAAGGCAGCAACCGCAGTCCAGTTGCCCTGTGCCCTCCTGCCGCTGGTGCTGACACAGAGGACAGTGGAGGACGCTGAAGGCGATGTTCTGAAATAACGTCAGGGAGATCTTCTTCAGCTAACACAACCTTCTGTGCAGCTACCCAGGAGCAAACCGGGAAAGTAGGGAGGGTGTCGCCTCCCACGGCACGGGGCGTGGGGGGGGGCCTGGGCTGGGCTCTGTATCTGCCGTGTCAGTGGCCCGAGGAGCTGATAGGAGGCCCACGAAGGCCATAGGGGAAAAGGAAGGGGTACTCTCTTCAGAGGGTGTGCTGTGTTCAGTGGGATTAGGCTCCAGATTAGGTTATGTTCACTTCTGTTTGGCATCTGAGAGCATGAAGAGATTAAGAAGAACATCTGACTTTCTATGAATGTCCCTTTGGTGGGTCAGTGTTGGCACTGGAGGGGAGCAGGGAGTTGCTGGCCCTGGAAGGCCTTTGCTGGCTCTGCAGTGTCAAATAGTCATGGTCCAGCCTTAGGACTCCCTTGTCCTTGCAGTCCTCTGTGACAGCTGCAGCAGGGCCTGGCAGGCTGTCCCCACTGGGACTGATGCTGAATTTTCTTCCAGGCTTGGCCAGGTGTCCCATAGCTGAGGAAGACAGGTGGGGGCAGACTGGAAGGGGCAGGGACCATTCTGAGGTGATTGACCCCATGACTGTGGTGTGGAGGTCCAGGAAAGGAAGAGAATGGTCCGAAGCAGGGGGGAAGAACAACCCACATGAGGCTGGGCAGGTTCCAGAGCCTTTATTGAAGTGAAGAATCAGTGAAACAAGCTTCACCACCCACATCCCTACAAGCACCACAGCAGGTGAGAAAACAAAGCCTTGTGTCCCTGAAGGGCATGGGGGAAAAGTAGGTGCTTCTGTGCAAGGTTACAGAACAAAACCACAAAATGACCTTTCCCCCCCTCACCTGTAATCTGCTGACAACTAAAAATAAACCAATCTCAGTGAAACAAAACCAGCTCTATGCTTTTCTTTTTTCTGGCTTTCATGAGGAAGTCTCTGGCAACCTAAAAGCCAGAGTCCGAGGCAGTGCAAAACTCAACAGCTTTGTGTTGTCTGGACATGTGCTGTTTAGTTTGAAGAAGAGACTAGGGGGAGACCTCATCTCTCTGTGTAGAAAGGTTGGTGCTGGTCTCTTCTCACAGGTAATTAGCAATAGAAGAAGAGGGAACGGCCTCAAGCTGCCACTGCGTAGGTTTAGACTGGACATTGGGAAATTTTGTTTCACAGAGAGAGCAGTCAGACATTGGAATAGGCTGCCCAGGGAGGTGGTTGAGTCACCAACCTTAGATGTGTTTAAAGGTCATTTAGATGTGGTGCTTGGGGATATAGTTTAGAGGTGAACTTTGTGGAGCAGGGTTAATGGTTGGACTTGATGATCCCAAGGGTCTTTGCCAACCTGAATGATTCTGTGACTCAGGATTCCAGAAGACAGAACCCTAATCCCACATCCCATCAGATGTGATGCTTTCAGCACTCATTCCCTGGGACTGGTGCCCAGCTGGCTACAGCCTTTAGCTTAGAAGGTGCCTGTGGCATCTGGCACACACCTGACAGGTGCCCTTCTTCACCATACTTGCATCCAGTTCTAGCCCTGACAAGAGAGCTGAGCCACTTGTCTCTCTGGGAGGCCTTGTGACGACAAGTTGTGCCTATGTGTCTAATTTGTCTTGCTTGGAATATGGTGTGATTTTTCCTTGTTTCTTACACAGTGCACGAGAGAGGGGCTGTATGGGGTGTTTCCTTCCAGGGACACTTTGGGAGTATTGTAAGTA
>NW_026539728.1:0-3079 GCF_027791375.1 Indicator indicator | reverse complement strand
CAAAGGTTGCAAACCATTGATCAGGGCTATGCACAGGGGAATAGCAGTGACCTGCAGCAGCTGTTTGTCAAAGCCTGGAAAACACTAATGACAAAGCTAATTAATACATTTTTCAACTCCATGCCTTCTATTTAATGCACACACTAGCAGTGAACTCTTATTATCTCACTGCACCCCAAATATCTTGTGGCAATGTGACAAAGCTGCTCTAATGTTTATTGGAAACATCATTAAAAGCTAGAGTATAAAACCAGTGTTTTGGTTTGCTTCCCCTGCTGGGCTGTGTTTTCATCTTTTTTTTTCTTTTGTTGTTTTGCTCTGCATCTTCAGTGTTTATATTACATATGATAATGTTTCAATATTATTGAAACAATTTCAGGAAGTTGTCTTAATATTTTCAAATCAGCTCCTCTTCAGACTGTTCTATTTCACTAAAATGCCTGCTCTTCTACATCGCTTCTCTCCCTCAGGATGCACATCTCATCAAAGGTCTAATTCCACATTTACAAAATCACAGAATCAATAAGGTCGGAAAAGACCTCAAGGATCATCAAAGCCCAACCTGTCACCCAAGACCTCATGATTACTAAACCATGGCACCAAGTGCCACGTCCAATCCCCTCTTGAACACCTCCAGGGATGGTGACTCCACCACCTCCCTGAGCAGCACATTCCAAGGGCTAACAACTCTCTCCATGAAGAACTTTCTCCTCACCTCGAGCCTAAACTTCCCCTGGCACAGCTTGAGACTGTGTCCTCTTGTTCTGGTGCTGGTTGCCTGGGAGAAGAGACCAACCCCCTCCTACTGTACAGCATGCCATGGAAGGCCACCTCTTCCATCTGCTAATACAGACATCAGCCCCTACATGGACACGTTTTGCAGCTAAATAGATGTAAAAAAATCTAAACTCTGCTTGCTCTATTCTGCAGTCTAGCTTGCAGTTGTGAACGTTGCTACTTATCTTGTGGAAGGTGGAAGAGAGAGAAGCAGTGAGCACACGTGTGCATGGACACACACATATTTCCAGATGTCATGGACATTTACACGTAAAGTTTCAGCAAACTTTGGCCTTGCACTGTGAAGGAAAAATCCTGAGAGATTTTAAGATCGTGTCAGATGTAACAGAAAGGTGTGAACACCTTCAAATGCTAAAAAGAAGACCAAATCAACCCCAAAACTCTAGAATAAAACATGTTCACACATTATTAAAGACACTTATACCAATCAGTATTTCCAGATTGGCTGATACTAAGACACTCATCTGCTATATTCACATTTCATTTTTGATGTGTACCTGGTTTGTAGGTTTAACTAACGCACAACACTGGGAATAGAGAAGGGCTTCAAAGTAAAACCTAGATACTGTCCATGCCACTCACACTGATCCTCAGGTCACTTCAGTAAATGTTTTCCTTAAAAAATACAAAAAGTCCCTAAAAGTGTTTAGCAAAAATTTCAGAGTTCTTTCATCTTTTGGTAACCCTAGTGTTTATTTGTACAATGGGGCTTGAGGATAAATTTTCTGACCCCTTGCTGGTCATGTTACCAAAGGCATGATCAATGTGTATGACCTGTCGGTGAGCAAATGTGCTCAAATGTGCTAACGCTGAAAAGATTTCTGCAATGGAGAAGCAGAAACTAATATTTAGCAGACAACTTGTGCCTGCCTGCTGACACAAAGTCCTTGACTGGAGCTTTTTAAGGACAGCCCTTCTCTAAGGACAGTTTTGCCTCAAATTTTTCTTCCCTTCAACCAAAAGATTTGGGATCCCTTCTGACAGCTGGATCTGAAACAGGAGCTTTGATCCAGTGCCTGCTGAACACAGGTCTCAGTTGGCATTAGAGGATGCTGGATCAAGGATGGTGGGTCTGGAAAACATTAACTAGACATGGTGTGTGGAACCAAGAGATAAAGCTAGCAGAAAGGAGAAAGCGAGGGAAGGAAAAGTGATCCCATGGCGTTTTTTCCTCTCTGCTCTACACAACACCTCAAACCACAAAAAAATTTCAGCCTTTATTACTGAGTACTCTGGGGAAAACAAAAATCTGCTATGTCACACCAAAGAACAGGCAAATAAATATTTTGTCCTGTCTGAATATATAGGATTGCGTTATCTGCTCTCTTCCTCTGGTGCCTTGTCATATCAGCCTCTACTACTTGACCCTCAACTCTGGCTGCCCAAATCAAACCAAGCCATTGACCGTTTTTGCACACTGAGAAAATGCCCTGTTGAATTCAGATGACCTAAGATTTGTTCTGTAACATTCCCATGATTCAGCTGAAAGGGGAAAGAAAGAACAGTCTCCTGTGTGAGAAAGGGTTTAATTGCTCTGGTTAGAAGAATTAATCTAGGCAAGCAAAAGGAATACAAGGAAAGGGAATGCCTCTTGTTGGAAACTGAATTTCGCTCTTGGATATGTACCTGTAACTTCTTCTGAAGTTAACAACATATCAAAGGCAAGATTAGGCCATAGGACATTTGCATCATGAGCTATGGTTCCAGATCATGAGTGGGAAGAAAGGCAAATTAGAAAACATTTGAGCTGCCTACCTGCTCCATTTCTGTGAAGGTGCTCTGCTCCTCATCTTCCTCCTCAATGTCTGACTCTCCCACAGCAATAGGAACACAAATGGAGAGGTCAGGGTTGGTCATGAAATCATCATCTGTAATTCCCAGA
This sequence comes from Indicator indicator, assembly GCF_027791375.1. Classification (NCBI taxonomy): domain Eukaryota; kingdom Metazoa; phylum Chordata; class Aves; order Piciformes; family Indicatoridae; genus Indicator; species Indicator indicator. Next base: position 399 of record NW_026539728.1, on the reverse strand, counting down.
TGTTTCTCCCCACTTTTATTCACTCCATCCTCAGCATGGTTCTCTTTGTAATTCTCCATGTCTTTGCCAAGCTCAGCAGTGGTGTGGCTGTTCACACAGTTGTTAAGGGCACCTGTATTCTGGGCAGCAAGCTTCAGCATTGCCTTCTTTTCAGCTGTCGTCTTGGGGTGCCGCAGGACGTTGCAGCAGAAGTTCCACATGGCTTGTTTCACATACTGAAGGCCCCTGTTGATCCGAGCAAAAGCAAGCTGCAGGTTGTTCAGCTCCCCATCCTCGTCTGGTGCTGAGAGGTTGTCAGCGCTGAAAGAGCTTAGCAGCAAGGCAAGGAACAGGTTGAGCACCTGAAAAGAATAAAGTTAAAAGGAAATCAATGACTCCTAAATGTGGAGGATGAAAGTT
>NW_026539727.1:0-3084 GCF_027791375.1 Indicator indicator | reverse complement strand
ATTGAGCAGGGTATGTTAGAAAGGACAATCTTGGGGTTACATTGAGCAGGGTATGTTAGAAAGGACAATCTTGGGGTTAAATTGAGCAGGGTATGTTAGAAAGGACAATCTTGGGGTTAAATTGAGCAGGGTATGTTAGAAAGGACAATCTTGGGGTTAAATTGAGCAGGGTATGTTAGAAAGGACAATCTTGGGGTTAAATTGAGCAGGGTATGTTAGAAAGGACAATCTTGGGGTTAAATTGAGCAGGGTATGTTAGAAAGGACAATCTTGGGGTTAAATTGAGCAGGGTATGTTAGAAAGGACAATCTTGGGGTTCAATTGAGCAGGGTATGTTAGAAAGGACAATCTTGGGGTTAAATTGAGCAGGGTATGTTAGAAAGGACAATCTTGGGGGTTAAATTGAGCAGGGTATGTTAGAAAGGACAATCTTGGGGTTAAATTGAGCAGGGTATGTTAGAAAGGACAATCTTGGGGGTTAATTGAGCAGGGTATGTTAGAAAGGACAATCTTGGGGTTAAATTGAGCAGGGTATGTTAGAAAGGACAATCTTGGGGTTAAATTGAGCAGGGTATGTTAGAAAGGACAATCTTGGGGTTAAATTGAGCAGGGTATGTTAGAAAGGACAATCTTGGGGTTAAATTGAGCAGGGTATGTTAGAAAGGACAATCTTGGGGTTAAATTGAGCAGGGTATGTTAGAAAGGACAATCTTGGGGTTAAATTGAGCAGGGTATGTTAGAAAGGACAATCTTGGGGTTAAATTGAGCAGGGTATGTTAGAAAGGACAATCTTGGGGTTAAATTGAGCAGGGTATGTTAGAAAGGACAATCTTGGGGGTTAAATTGAGCAGGGTATGTTAGAAAGGACAATCTTGGGGTTAAATTGAGCAGGGTATGTTAGAAAGGACAATCTTGGGGTTAAATTGAGCAGGGTATGTTAGAAAGGACAATCTTGGGGTTAAATTGAGCAGGGTATGTTAGAAAGGACAATCTTGGGGTTAAATTGAGCAGGGTATGTTAGAAAGGACAATCTTGGGGGTTAAATTGAGCAGGGTATGTTAGAAAGGACAATCTTGGGGTTAAATTGAGCAGGGTATGTTAGAAAGGACAATCTTGGGGTTAAATTGAGCAGGGTATGTTAGAAAGGACAATCTTGGGGTTAATTGAGCAGGGTATGTTAGAAAGGACAATCTTGGGGTTAAATTGAGCAGGGTATGTTAGAAAGGACAATCTTGGGGTTAAATTGAGCAGGGTATGTTAGAAAGGACAATCTTGGGGTTAAATTGAGCAGGGTATGTTAGAAAGGACAATCTTGGGGTTAAATTGAGCAGGGTATGTTAGAAAGGACAATCTTGGGGTTAAATTGAGCAGGGTATGTTAGAAAGGACAATCTTGGGGGTTAAATTGAGCAGGGTATGTTAGAAAGGACAATCTTGGGGTTAAATTGAGCAGGGTATGTTAGAAAGGACAATCTTGGGGTTAAATTGAGCAGGGTATGTTAGAAAGGACAATCTTGGGGTTAAATTGAGCAGGGTATGTTAGAAAGGACAATCTTGGGGTTAAATTGAGCAGGGTATGTTAGAAAGGACAATCTTGGGGTTAAATTGAGCAGGGTATGTTAGAAAGGACAATCTTGGGGTTAAATTGAGCAGGGTATGTTAGAAAGGACAATCTTGGGGTTAAATTGAGCAGGGTATGTTAGAAAGGACAATCTTGGGGTTAAATTGAGCAGGGTATGTTAGAAAGGACAATCTTGGGGTTAAATTGAGCAGGGTATGTTAGAAAGGACAATCTTGGGGTTAAATTGAGCAGGGTATGTTAGAAAGGACAATCTTGGGGTTAAATTGAGCAGGGTATGTTAGAAAGGACAATCTTGGGGTTAAATTGAGCAGGGTATGTTAGAAAGGACAATCTTGGGGTTAAATTGAGCAGGGTATGTTAGAAAGGACAATCTTGGGGTTAAATTGAGCAGGGTATGTTAGAAAGGACAATCTTGGGGGTTAAATTGAGCAGGGTATGTTAGAAAGGACAATCTTGGGGTTAAATTGAGCAGGGTATGTTAGAAAGGACAATCTTGGGGTTAAATTGAGCAGGGTATGTTAGAAAGGACAATCTTGGGGTTAAATTGAGCAGGGTATGTTAGAAAGGACAATCTTGGGGTTAAATTGAGCAGGGTATGTTAGAAAGGACAATCTTGGGGTTAAATTGAGCAGGGTATGTTAGAAAGGACAATCTTGGGGTTAAATTGAGCAGGGTATGTTAGAAAGGACAATCTTGGGGTTAAATTGAGCAGGGTATGTTAGAAAGGACAATCTTGGGGTTAAATTGAGCAGGGTATGTTAGAAAGGACAATCTTGGGGTTAAATTGAGCAGGGTATGTTAGAAAGGACAATCTTGGGGTTAAATTGAGCAGGGTATGTTAGAAAGGACAATCTTGGGGTTTAAATTGAGCAGGGTATGTTAGAAAGGACAATCTTGGGGTTAAATTGAGCAGGGTATGTTAGAAAGGACAATCTTGGGGTTAAATTGAGCAGGGTATGTTAGAAAGGACAATCTTGGGGGTTAAATTGAGCAGGGTATGTTAGAAAGGACAATCTTGGGGTTAAATTGAGCAGGGTATGTTAGAAAGGACAATCTTGGGGTTAAATTGAGCAGGGTATGTTAGAAAGGACAATCTTGGGGTTCAATTGAGCAGGGTATGTTAGAAAGGACAATCTTGGGGTTAAATTGAGCAGGGTATGTTAGAAAGGACAATCTTGGGGGTTAAATTGAGCAGGGTATGTTAGAAAGGACAATCTTGGGGTTAAATTGAGCAGGGTATGTTAGAAAGGACAACCTTGGGGTTAAATTGAGCAGGGTATGTTAGAAAGGACAATCTTGGGGGTTAAATTGAGCAGGGTATGTTAGAAAGGACAATCTTGGGGTTAAATTGAGCAGGGTATGTTAGAAAGGACAATCTTGGGGTTAAATTGAGCAGGGTATGTTAGAAAGGACAATCTTGGGGTTAAATTGAGCAGGGTATGTTAGAAAGGACAATCTTGGGGGTTAAATTGAGCAGGGTATGTTAGAAAGGACAATCTTGGG
>NW_026539726.1:0-3085 GCF_027791375.1 Indicator indicator | reverse complement strand
ATGGCACAGGTTGGCCTTTGGCTTCCTCCACGCTGCCATTTCACTTCCTCATGTCTCAGATGCCTGCTTGGCCAGGCCAGCTCCTTTCATCTGCTTGGTTGAGACGCCAAGGGATTGGCTGTGCCAGTGGCTTCTGGTCTGTTCCCCTTTGCTCTAGGGAGAATGTTTGTCATGCTGAGTCTGCAGGGCTGGGATTAGGAAAGGCAAAGCACACCTGGTCTCTGAGTGCTCTGCTGACATGGGGGTCGAGAACTTCCTCTTCCATGCAGGTTGAGAAGAAAAGTTGAACAAGGAGGCTGTACTGGGGAGAGGAGATGCAGGAAAGGTGCAGATACTCCAAGGGCTTTTGGCCTTGTTCTGTACTGGCACAATGTGATGCCAAGTGGTCAGGCTCCTGACATTCTCTGGGAGTTCAGAATAGGAAAGGCTTACCTGGAGCAGAGGAGACTGAGGTGTGGGATCCTCGATATAGATTGCACAGACAGGAGTGTGTGAGATCTAACACCATGTCCTCAGGAGAGTTATCTGTGTCTCTGCAGTGCCACTTTCAATGCCCTTTGAAAATCACCATAATTGGGGAATGCATCTGAGGGCTGAAGAAATGCAGTGGGGGGAAGAAATGCAGTGGGGCTCCTACCCTCATGAAGGACATGAGGGGGAGGTTGGAGAATGACAGCAACATCAGTCTGACCTTGGTCCCTTCAAAGATGATGAAGTAAATCATCCTGGAAGCCATTTCCCAACATGAAGGGACAAGAAGGAGACTGTGAGAGGTCAGCATGGATCTATGGAGGGGAGAGCAGGAGCAACCTCATGGTCTTAGTGCTGCCTGCCTGAGTCCGGTGGGTGAGGGAAGTCAGCAAATGTTGTGCCTCTCATCTGAGCATAGCTTTTGGTGCTGTCTGCTGTAAGAATGCTTCAAGACCAAGGGATGAGACACAGGCTGGGGAAGAGGCAATACAGGGGAGTGAAATCTGCCAGAACTGCTGCTCTGCATGGGCGGTGATGAGAGCCACAAAGTCCATCTGGCAGGCACTCACCCCTGTTACACTGCAGGGATCCAGAGTGGGGCCGGTAGCGCTTAACCACGTTATGCAGAAGTCCGGGAGCAAAGGAGGAAGATTGGCAAAGGGGCTGTGCCCCTGGAGTATTATAGTGTGATAAAGGAGAATGGATGAGTGCTCCACTAGGAAAGGAAGAACCGCTTGTAACAGGAAGGACTGGAGACTGAACTGTGCTGCAGTCTCAGAGGCCTCAGCTCTCCTTGGTGATGAGAGGGGGGGAGCCTTGGAGAGAAACCTGGAGAGTGGAAGGGTAGAGATCCACAGGCCTCATCTTCCTAGCCAAAGAGACCAGGCTGTGCTGAGCAGCTCTCCTGGATGCTCCATGGAGTGATGGAAAAGGTTGCAAAGACATAGGCTGGGACTCATCCCTGGGTCTCATCTGGTTGGTATTGTCCTGGTATTAGGGCTTCATCATGCCAAGGCCACAAAGGCCTCCTCAGCCTGCAGCACAAAGCAGAAGCATTAGGGAAGCAAGGAACTCCCCAGTAAATGAGAGAGGGCAGGCTCTGGGAGTTGCACATGCCTGGGGATGCTGAGGGAGGTGACGTGCTCAGCAGCACCCTTGGAACAAGAAGTCTCAGAGCACATCAAGGAGGAGATTCACTTCCCTGCCCTGCAGGCATGGAGGCCCCTGGCACAAGTCCCAGGAGGCCAAGGGAATGCCTTCAGCAGCCAAGCTTGAGGGACAGCCTCTCCCTGCCCAGGGCCGCTCCCACTCTCAACTGTCTGCAGGCTCCTGTCTGTGTCAGTGTGAGCTGAAATTTCCCCCCCAACGACAATAACCAGGCTAGCTCAGTCTGGAAGCAAATGAAAGCTGTATTTACAAGCAAAATCTACAATCTATGATGAAATGCAGTGATTATGTACAAATATACAAAATTCACAACATTTACAAATATATACAATCAACAGAAAACCACAACCAAGCTCCCTTTGCTTGGCCCCAAAGGGGACCTTTTCCAGGGGCCTCTCTCCCAGGCGCTTCCCCCCCAGGCCCCCCTGGCAGAAAGCAGAGTTAGCTAAAGCAGAGAAGTTGTTAACTTAGCTCGCCAAGGTCAGTGTGTTATCTTCAGCCAGAAGAGAAGAAGAAACAGCAGCCAAACAGCCCAGCAACTGTCCCGACTGCCAAATGCAGAGTGCGGAGTGCCCCACTTTGTTTTTGAGTAATAGTTCTTAAACATTTCTATCTATCCAATGGAAGTGTTTAGAACAATCATTATTTTACTTTCTTACACCCAATAATGACTTATTTACACTCTTTTGCTTTCTCTGTCTGAACTTTGCAAAAAAAAAAAAAATTAAAGAGACAGTTTCAAACTATCACACTGTCCCACGAAGGGCTGGATCCCGTGTGGCCAGGGCAGCTCCAGCCATAACCCAGGAAAACTGCTCCAAGCTCTGGGATGAACCTGAGTACACAACTTGAGGCAGCCCAAATGGCTTTTGCCCTTGGCATGACCTCCTTGCAAGTGTTCCCACAACCCAAGGGCCTTGCAGGGTGGTTCGCATGTGTTGAGAAAGTCTCTGCTCCTGGTCAGGGGCCAAAGTGTGTGGCCCAAGTGCATGGGGGTGTGAGGAGGCTGACCTGAGCCCCAGCACAGCTCTCGTGTAGGGAGGAGGGACCTGACTCCAGCAGGCTGGTTGAGTAATTGAGATGTGTTCCCTTTCCAGCCTCCTGAAGGTGGCATTGGATACCCACAGAGACTGCCACCAGAGGGGATGACTTTGTCCCACCAAGCAGGAAAAGGACAAAGGGAGCAGGAGGCATGGTGCCATCAGGCCTGGGAGCATTTGTGTGCCCAGGAACATCCTCCCTGACAGGGGATCTGTGCAATCTTAAGAGTGATGGAAAACAACCTCACCAGACTTGCCCACACCCATGTCCCCTGCCCACACACTGCCCTCCAGCACTTGGAGCACAGCTTCTGCCTGCAGTGATGCATTCCTGCAGTGTAAATCCTTGCATGTCTCATCCTGGGACTTCAAAGGATCCTCTGTGGCCCAGTGGTCACCTCAGCCAC
>NW_026539725.1:0-3091 GCF_027791375.1 Indicator indicator | reverse complement strand
ATCCTCTGTGACCTACTTCTATTTGTGAGCAATTAGTGTATTACTTTGGTAGTAAAGTACTCCTTTCTTGGTATGGGTATTTTTACAGGGCAAAGTGTGTGCAAAATTTGTTTTCAGAAACTACTTTTATTCTTTGCTGTGTTTAAGATGGATTTCTATGTTCTTGTGGGATATTGAATCATTTTATAGATTTAAGACTAGTACAGAAAACTATACTAGGGATAAAAGTTAATTTTAAATTGGCGTTTTATCATGTTTCTTGGCTCTTCATGAGAAAATAGGGTTTTATTTGCCACTGAAGGGATCAGGAGAGCTATAAACGATAAATCAAGCTTACTTGGACTTGAAAATTCCATATTTCAGTAAAACATTACTCCAAGAATGAAGTCTTCATAAAGATGAAGTATGGATTGATTTTGTGGGTGCAATTAATTACTGGAGGTACATTTAATTTCATTAGAACGCTACTTGGAGACTTCTAGTGTTGAGTGTGTACTGGGTTTTTTGCTGGGAAAATGCTACTCATTTTCCATTTTCCCTCAATCAGATTTTCATTAGACATCTCCATGTGGATAAACTTAAGGTCAAATTGTGTTGTAGTTGTACTGGGTCACCAGTTATGGGAAAGAGTTTGAAGTATGCCATTGAAAAGAGGGAAAATTCCTCTCTGCTTGTATAATATGTCATCTTAGGGCCTGCAGGAGAGGCTACAATTCAGCACTTCTGTGTCTTGATCTCCAGAAAACCTACCTTAGGTCTACCTTAGGTAGACTTAAGAGATTCTAAAATTGTACAGTATTTATGGTTCAAAGATTGGACTACTTCAATCATTTAAGTGACGTAGCATGTCAGGGGAAGGAAAAATTTGGTGGCATAACATGGAAACTTTATCAATACTGGGCATAGACTCAATTTTTCTGACCTCACTGTCTGACTAATCTGGCCTCTTGAAATGTACACTACTGAAACTTTTAAAAACACTGCATCATACTATTTTTAATAGCATAAATGTGCATGTGTATGTAAGTGCCAGCTCTGCGGCACCAAACTGAAACGTGTGAATCATCCGATCTTTCCTGGCTTGTGTGATGCTTGATGATTAAGCATTACCAAAAAAAAAAGAGAGCAAGTGGATGTCAGAAGCCTTGTGTTGTCATCCCCACTGATGACTTTGCCCGGCGATGTTTGAATTGCTTCACTGGAGATTATTCATATGTTTCCAATTACCTCACTGTGACTTTGCAGCAAAGCAGTGTGATCTGCATGTATAATAGATTGGCTCTTCAGTAGGTGTACTGCCTTGTGGAGCTGAAGGTTGCTCCCAGATCTGTTCTACTCACTGGTTTTTATACAGGGGTCATTATTTGAGGTATAGCTAGTCAGGTAATTTTGCTTATAGAATAACTTTGCTGATGGAATTTTGTTAGTATACAATTACAGTTGAAAAAAGATAGTCCATGATTTATTTTTATTTCCACCTGGAAAAATCTGAACCAGTAAAATGTCAGTTACAGAGCTTGGTTTTCATGTGGAAAAAAGAGGTCAGACATACCTTTTTACAAAATGTATATTGGTCATTTGTTGTTTCGCTATTAAAGGGATGTAGCTGTCTTTAGCACTCGAAGGGCAAAAATACTCTTAATTTGCTACAGCTCCATATGACTGGTGGAGGACTGCCACCTTGCTGGCTGCATGTATGTGTCCAGGGTTCTCTTAGTGTTGTGACCATGAAGTGTTTGGTCCCTTACGTTCAGGACAACTTTGCAGACAGACGGTTCATACTGAACAAACAGTCTCTTCATGAAAGCCACCATAGCTGGCATTAATTGATGCCCTCTTCAGCAGGCTCAACAAACACCAGCAGCTGAATGGGCACAATGAAAGCATTTTATTTATTTTTTCCCTGGGAAAATAATGCTTCTAGAGGCTTAATTATGATTTAATTAAAAAACTTTCAGTCAGCTGACAGTGGGGAGGGAAGGAGAACGTGGGTCCCAGTAAAGAGAGGAGGCCTTTTGTTTGCATCTAAATTTTTGAACTACAGATAATGTGTACACATTCAAATGTGGGCCACTGATGGTGCTGCCAGAAGTCTTACGGGAACAGCTGTAGTTTTCAGGTTAGGTACCCTCTGCTTTATTTTTCAAATTCAGGCTCCTAACCAGTAAAGGACATAGTTTTCAAACACCTGTATTTTGTCCTAAGTAGGGTGTTTGTTTTTGTTTTAGAAGTGTTTTCTTTTTTCCCTTAATTCCGGTGCATTAACTGCTTAAACACTACTGACTGCTTATGTCCAAGCAAAAGATGGTGCAGAATATAAGTTGGAAGAGAGTAGATTTATACTGGATATTAGGAAGAAATTCTTTACAGTGAGGGTGTTGAGACACTCGAATAGGTTGCCCAGGGAGGTTATGGATGCCCCCTCGCTAGAGGTGTTCAAGGTCAGGTTGATCAGGGCTTTGAGCAACCTGATCTAGTGGAAGGTGTCCCTGACCATGGCAGAGAGGTCAGAGTAGGTGATCTTTAAGGTCGCTTCCCACTCAAATCATTCTATGATTCTACGATTAATTGCAGAATGTTCGTTACTCATATGGAAGGTGTGATACTGTAGCTACATATTACTACCTCTTTCCTTTTTTCAAAGTTCAACAGTGAAAAGGAATAGGATCATTTTACTGTTATTTGCATTAATTCCTTGGAAGAAAGGTTGCAAACTTACATTTCTTAGTTTAAAATTAGGCATTTATTGCTCGCTCCCATATACGTAAGAGAAAAGGAGAGAGATAAACTACTGCAGTTAATGCTGAGTTGCTATAGAATGCCTGTTTTACCTGTTCACTTCTTGAGTCTGGTGGCATTTGCTGAAGTTAAGTTTAAAGACAACACGTTTAATTATCATGTACTCCATTACAGTTTTGAGAAATTAAGAGCTACCAAATACAGCTTTGGAGGAGAGAAGCATCCCTGTCTCACTACTGTCTTGTATAAATACAAATTTTTGCTATCTAATTATAGGAGAAAGGGGTCACATATAAAGATACTTAGGAGTTCAACCAGAAAACTACTAGATTAGAAAGTGAAACTATGTGAA
>NW_026539724.1:0-3113 GCF_027791375.1 Indicator indicator | reverse complement strand
GGGATGTGTGAGTGCTGGAGGGGATGTGTGAGTGCTGGGGGGGATGTGTGAGTGCTGGAGGGGATGTGTGAGTGCTGGAGGGGATGTGTGAGTGCTGGGGGGATGTGTGAGTGCTGGAGGGGATGTGTGAGTGCTGGAGGGGATGTGTGAGTGCTGGGGGGGATGTGTGAGTGCTGGGGGGATGTGTGAGTGCTGGAGGGGATGTGTGAGTGCTGGAGGGGATGTGTGAGTGCTGGGGGGATGTGTGAGTGCTGGAGGGGATGTGTGAGTGCTGGGGGGGATGTGTGAGTGCTGGGGGGATGTGTGAGTGCTGGGGGGGATGTGTGAGTGCTGGGGGGATGTGTGAGTGCTGGAGGGGATGTGTGAGTGCTGGAGGGGATGTGTGAGTGCTGGAGGGGATGTGTGAGTGCTGGAGGGGATGTGTGAGTGCTGGAGGGGATGTGTGAGTGCTGGGGGGGATGTGTGAGTGCTGGAGGGGATGTGTGAGTGCTGGAGGGGATGTGTGAGTGCTGGAGGGGATGTGTGAGTGCTGGGGGGGATGTGTGAGTGCTGGAGGGGATGTGTGAGTGCTGGAGGGGATGTGTGAGTGCTGGAGGGGATGTGTGAGTGCTGGGGGGGATGTGTGAGTGCTGGAGGGGATGTGTGAGTGCTGGGGGGATGTGTGAGTGCTGGGGGGATGTGTGAGTGCTGGAGGGGATGTGTGAGTGCTGGGGGGATGTGTGAGTGCTGGAGGGGATGTGTGAGTGCTGGAGGGGATGTGTGAGTGCTGGGGGGATGTGTGAGTGCTGGAGGGGATGTGTGAGTGCTGGGGGGGATGTGTGAGTGCTGGAGGGGATGTGTGAGTGCTGGGGGGATGTGTGAGTGCTGGAGGGGATGTGTGAGTGCTGGAGGGGATGTGTGAGTGCTGGAGGGGATGTGTGAGTGCTGGGGGGGATGTGTGAGTGCTGGAGGGGATGTGTGAGTGCTGGAGGGGATGTGTGAGTGCTGGAGGGGATGTGTGAGTGCTGGAGGGGATGTGTGAGTGCTGGGGGGGATGTGTGAGTGCTGGAGGGGATGTGTGAGTGCTGGAGGGGATGTGTGAGTGCTGGGGGGGATGTGTGAGTGCTGGAGGGGATGTGTGAGTGCTGGAGGGGATGTGTGAGTGCTGGAGGGGATGTGTGAGTGCTGGGGGGGATGTGTGAGTGCTGGGGGGGATGTGTGAGTGCTGGAGGGGATGTGTGAGTGCTGGAGGGGATGTGTGAGTGCTGGGGGGGATGTGTGAGTGCTGGGGGGATGTGTGAGTGCTGGAGGGGATGTGTGAGTGCTGGAGGGGATGTGTGAGTGCTGGAGGGGATGTGTGAGTGCTGGGGGGGATGTGTGAGTGCTGGGGGGATGTGTGAGTGCTGGAGGGGATGTGTGAGTGCTGGGGGGGATGTGTGAGTGCTGGAGGGGATGTGTGAGTGCTGGAGGGGATGTGTGAGTGCTGGGGGGATGTGTGAGTGCTGGAGGGGATGTGTGAGTGCTGGGGGGGATGTGTGAGTGCTGGAGGGGATGTGTGAGTGCTGGGGGGATGTGTGAGTGCTGGGGGGATGTGTGAGTGCTGGGGGGGATGTGTGAGTGCTGGAGGGGATGTGTGAGTGCTGGAGGGGATGTGTGAGTGCTGGGGGGATGTGTGAGTGCTGGAGGGGATGTGTGAGTGCTGGAGGGGATGTGTGAGTGCTGGGGGGGATGTGTGAGTGCTGGGGGGGATGTGTGAGTGCTGGAGGGGATGTGTGAGTGCTGGGGGGGATGTGTGAGTGCTGGGGGGATGTGTGAGTGCTGGAGGGGATGTGTGAGTGCTGGAGGGGATGTGTGAGTGCTGGGGGGGATGTGTGAGTGCTGGGGGGATGTGTGAGTGCTGGGGGGATGTGTGAGTGCTGGAGGGGATGTGTGAGTGCTGGAGGGGATGTGTGAGTGCTGGAGGGGATGTGTGAGTGCTGGAGGGGATGTGTGAGTGCTGGAGGGGATGTGTGAGTGCTGGAGGGGATGTGTGAGTGCTGGGGGGGATGTGTGAGTGCTGGAGGGGATGTGTGAGTGCTGGAGGGGATGTGTGAGTGCTGGGGGGATGTGTGAGTGCTGGAGGGGATGTGTGAGTGCTGGGGGGATGTGTGAGTGCTGGGGGGGATGTGTGAGTGCTGGGGGGGATGTGTGAGTGCTGGAGGGGATGTGTGAGTGCTGGGGGGATGTGTGAGTGCTGGAGGGGATGTGTGAGTGCTGGAGGGGATGTGTGAGTGCTGGAGGGGATGTGTGAGTGCTGGAGGGGATGTGTGAGTGCTGGAGGGGATGTGTGAGTGCTGGAGGGGATGTGTGAGTGCTGGGGGGGATGTGTGAGTGCTGGAGGGGATGTGTGAGTGCTGGGGGGGATGTGTGAGTGCTGGAGGGGATGTGTGAGTGCTGGAGGGGATGTGTGAGTGCTGGAGGGGATGTGTGAGTGCTGGAGGGGATGTGTGAGTGCTGGGGGGGATGTGTGAGTGCTGGAGGGGATGTGTGAGTGCTGGAGGGGATGTGTGAGTGCTGGGGGGATGTGTGAGTGCTGGAGGGGATGTGTGAGTGCTGGAGGGGATGTGTGAGTGCTGGAGGGGATGTGTGAGTGCTGGAGGGGATGTGTGAGTGCTGGAGGGGATGTGTGAGTGCTGGGGGGGATGTGTGAGTGCTGGAGGGGATGTGTGAGTGCTGGGGGGGATGTGTGAGTGCTGGAGGGGATGTGTGAGTGCTGGGGGGGATGTGTGAGTGCTGGGGGGGATGTGTGAGTGCTGGAGGGGATGTGTGAGTGCTGGGGGGATGTGTGAGTGCTGGGGGGGATGTGTGAGTGCTGGAGGGGATGTGTGAGTGCTGGGGGGGATGTGTGAGTGCTGGAGGGGATGTGTGAGTGCTGGAGGGGATGTGTGAGTGCTGGAGGGGATGTGTGAGTGCTGGAGGGGATGTGTGAGTGCTGGAGGGGATGTGTGAGTGCTGGGGGGGATGTGTGAGTGCTGGAGGGGATGTGTGAGTGCTGGGGGGATGTGTGAGTGCTGGAGGGGATGTGTGAGTGCTGGAGGGGATGTGTGAGTGCTGGGGGGGATGTGTGAGTGCTGGAGGGGATGTGTGAGTGCTGG
>NW_026539723.1:0-3141 GCF_027791375.1 Indicator indicator | reverse complement strand
GTGTTGAGCTGAACCCAGGGGGAGATGATAAAAGCCTTAAAAGCTGTGTCGGTGTGAGCTGAAATTCCCCCCCACCAACAATAACCAGGCTAGCCCAGTCTGGAAGCAAATGAAAAGCTGTATTTACAAGGAGAGTCTAAAATCTACAATGAAATGCAATGAATATGTACAAATATACAAAATTCACAACATTCACAAATATATACAATCAACAGAAAAAAGCACAACCGATCTCCCTTTGCTTCCCCCCAAAGGGGACCCTCCCAAAGGGGCCTCTCTCTCTCCCAGGAGCTTCCCCCCCTACACCCCTCTGGACAGAGCAGCAGAGTTTGTTAATCAGAAAGTTGTTAACTTGGCTGCCAAGGTCAGTGTGTTATCTTCAGCCAGCAGAGAAGAAGAAACAGCAACCAGACAGCCCAGCAACTGCCCCCACTGCCGAACGCAGAATGTGCAGAGTGCCCACTTTGTTTTGGGTAATAGTTCTTAAACATTTCTATCTATCCAATGGAAGTGTTTAGAACAATCGTTATTTTGCTTTCTTACACCCAATAGTGACTTATTTACATTCTTTCACTTTCTCTGTTCTGAACTTTGCAAGGAAAAATTAAAAAGACAGTTTCAAACCATCACAGTCCACCCCTTCTAAACAATTCCATTGGCTGCTACTATCATCTATCTAATCTAAAATACTATCTACAACAATAGGTGAATAAAGACCATAGTCCATTCCGGCTATCTCAGATGTAGATGATTCAAAAGAGTCAAATCACAGGAAAAACAGCAAACAGCTTGTTTCCTCGCAGATGGAGCGAAGAAAGGAACAGGGACTCTCAGGCGACTCAGGGCTCTCAGGGTTCGTGCACCGTAGATCTCATGGACTCTCCTCTTGGGCGCGATGCTGTGTCTCTGCAACACTCTGAATTTAACCTCTCTCAGCCAAAGTTAGATTTCTTTCTGGAATACACTGAATTTCACCATTTTCTTGCATCACCCAATAGGTGTGACCAGGACCTTCAGCAGAAACCACCCCTCGGACAGGTTTGGCCTCTCCTGAAGGAGAAAATACCCAAACAGTTTTGCCTAACAGATTCTTTTCTCTGATAACAGGAACTCTATCACCTTCTTCCTTTTGCAACAAATCTGATTGGGCAGGTCCAGCTCGATTCACTGAACCTCTACGCTTCACTAACCAGGTTGCTTGTGCTAAATGTTTCTCCCAGTTTTTCAAAGATCCACCCCCCATGGCTTTGAGAGTGGTTTTCAGCAAACCGTTGTAGCGCTCGATCTTCCCTGCAGCTGGTGCATAGTAGGGAATGTGGAATATCCACTCGATGCCATGCTCTTTGGCCCAGTTTTTTACAAGATTGCTCTTGAAGTGAGTTCCATTGTCCGACTCAATCCTCTCTGGAGTTCCGTGTCTCCACAGGATTTGTCTTTCCAGACCAAGAATGGTGTTATGTGCAGTTGCATGAGGAACTGGATAAGTTTCCAGCCATCCACTGCTTGCCTCTACCATAGTCAGCACATACTGCTTACCAGATGGAGAAGGAGGTAGAGTGATGTAGTCAATCTGCCAGGCTTCACCATACTTGTACTTGGACCATCGGTCACCGTACCACAAGGGCTTGATCCGCTTTGCCTGCTTAATAGCAGCACAAATGTCACAGTCATGGATGACTTGTGTGATAGCATCCATGGAAATGTCAATGGATCTGTCACGAGCCCATCGGTAGGTTGCATCTCTGCCTTGATGTCCTGATGAGTCATGGGCCCACCGAGCTAAGAACAGCTCACCTCGGTGTTTCCAGTCAAGATCAGGATCAGGATCAGAGTTTGTGTCCACCTGGGAAACTCTTGCAGCTAGATCTGCCTGATGGTTGTGTTGTTGTTCTTCAGTAGCTTTGCTCTTAGGAATGTGAGCATCGATGTGTCTCACTTTCACTAGGATTCTCTCAATGCGAGCAGCAATGTCTTGCCACAGATCTGCAGCCCAGATTGGCTTTCCTTTCCTCTGCCAGCCATTCTTCTTCCAGTCTTTCAGCCAACCCCACAAGGCATTGGCTACCATCCACGAGTTGGTGTAGAGATAAAGCTTTGGCCATCTCTCACGTTCAGCTACGTTAAGAGCTAGCTGGACAGCTTTTACCTCTGCGAATTGACTGGATTCTCCTTCTCCATCTCTCGCTTCTGCAACTCTGCGCGTTGGGCTCCACACTGCAGACTTCCATCTCCGCTTGCTCCCAACAAGACGACAGGAACCGTCTGTGAACAAAGCATATCTCTTCTCATCATCAGACAGATCACTGTAAGGAGGAGCTTCCTCAGCACGAGTTACTCTCTCCTCTGGAGGTTTAGCACAGCTTGTGCCTTCTGGCCAGTTTGTGATCACCTCCACCAAACCAGGCCTTTCGAGATTTCCCATTTGAGCTCTCTGTGTTATCAGAGCCATCCACTTAGACCAGGTAGCATCTGTTGCATGATGTGGTGAAGAACCTTTGCCTTTGAACATCCAATTCAGAACTGGCAATCTAGGAGCTAGAAGAAGTTGTGACTCGGTTCCAATCACTTCAGAAGCAGCTTTCACTCCTTCATAAGCAGCTAAAATCTCTTTCTCTGGTGGAGTGTAGTTTGCCTCTGAGCCTCTGTAGCCACGACCCCAGAAACCAAGAGGACGTCCTCGTGTCTCCCCTGGAGCTCTTTGCCATAAGCACCAGGTTGGACCATTGTCACTCACGGCTGTGTACAGAATGTTCTTAATGTCTGGACCAGCTCAGACAGGTCCCAGACCCATCGCTTGGACTACCTCTTGCTTGATCTGGTCAAAGGCTACTTGTTGCTCAGGACCCCACTGGAAACTGTTTCTCTTTCGAGTCACATCATAGAGAGGTTTCACAATCTGACTGTATCCAGGAATGTGCAGTCTCCAAAATCCCACTGTACCTAAGAAACGCAGAGTTTCTTTCTTGTTGATGGGATTTGCCATGGTGGAGACTCTGTTTATCACATCCATTGGGATGTGACGGCGACCATCTTGCCACCGCACTCCCAGAAACTGGATTTCTCTGGCAGGTCCTTTCACCTTGTCTCGCTTGATAGCGAAACCGGCTTGCAAGAGAATGTCAAGGATTTTGTTACCTTTCG